>NW_006239552.1:191540-235094 GCF_000226075.1 Solanum tuberosum
TTTTTGTGGGGGGGGGGGGGGGGGGGGGGGGGGGGGGGGGGGAACACTCTTATTCACAAAAGGCAATGATTTAAATCAAGCACGTGCCTACCATATGAAGCAAAAGAAAAAAGAATAGTAGCAAACAGGGTCTATCGGGTGATATACTTCCCATTTAATCTAACAATGAGAATCGAGAAGATCTAATTAAGTTGATTGTTTTTATGCCCCAAAATTTCATCGTTTCAAAAAGCTGGCTGTTTAAATAACTGGTGAACTTTTCATCTAGCAAAGTCACTTTCAAGCACAGTGTGCATGATATAGCAACTCTAGCTCAAACCTGTTTATGATAAAGTAAGGTGATTTTATTCACAATAACAGCACCAGGAAAGCTTTATTTTTATCGAGCACCAAGAAACTCTAGTCCAAATATTTACATCCCCACAGTTGTGTATTTGATTGATTTCAGATCTCTACTATCGTTTCAATTCCAATGAGTTGTGGAACTTCGATCTTACTGCCTTCCTTTTTTGTTTCTTGATTGACAAGCTACCATCCTATTTTTCCTGTGCTTGGGGTTTTAAGTATCCTTTTCCTATAAAGATATAGGTGGTACATCCTTACAAACAAGAAATTAGGTTCTCCACAATGAAATTTGTCTCTAACCTTTAAGATTTATCAAAGAACTTTTGGGGTTTTGCTAAATCAGCCCCTTTTGGCATATCCATGGTTTCCATCGAACAAGAAGACGTGATCGAAGAAAGTTCCTTCCTGCTCAACCTGTGTAAGCTCAATTTGTTCTTTCATTCTCAATCTTAATGCAGTTAGATATGGAAAGGGAGCTGTAAAACTACTACCTCTACATAAATTGCATGTAGAACAGCTGCTTTCTTAATACATAACCTGGGACCACTCATTCCTTACATAAGAATAAGCTTCTGTAGGTTCAATTGGACAAATGACTTGCTTTAGATGAGAAACCAAACAAATCTCTAGTTTAGCTATTTGCCACTTGTGTACAGCATATTGAGAGTCACCATTACTCTTTAACATAAGACATCTTATGTTGTTAGGGAGGAGAACTATTTTCCATCTTTTGGAAATTTAGTTGTAGGAGATGCTTGAAGGCTCTACTTCCAAAGCAAACCAAACCATTTTGGTTTACATTTTTATACTTATAAGTTATAATGTATAAAAAGCAAGAATATGTAGAAGTAGTTGAGCCAAATGATTATCCTAGAATAGGATTCTCGTGGTTTAAAACATCAAAGGTAATGAGATGGACTGAGCTGTTAAAATGTCATAACAAGAACTAATTGAGATGGCCGGCCCGCGGCAAAGGGTGTTCAAAGTATTCAGAAAGTTGCATGTTTGATCCTTCTTAAAAAAAATAAAATAATGGCATGGACAGTATGGTATAATACTCTGAAAGCTTATTTTCTGATTTAATCCAACCAGAAAGTATATGCCAACAAAGTCTGTCTCACAATGTACAGGCTAAAAGAGAAGTAACTATGATTGGAATGACCAGCGGAGAGGTGCTATAAATTGTCAGTTACTGAATATGCTAAGCTACATAAATGATTTTTTTCAAACAATGAAACAATTGAAAAAGTATACCTATCATGGCCAAACTCACACAAGAGAGAAACTTCCTCACAACTGAAAGGAGCAGAGGTCTTTTCCGTCACGGTTTGTATTGCATGGTTGGCAGGGAAAGATCCACTGTGCATAGATGATTGACCAGAACTGGTTTGTGATTCGTATAATTGAACAAGAATAGAAACAATGCGAAACTTCACAGACAAGGTTGGGTCTGGTCCACTATCTTTAGATATATCAAGTGTCATTTCTTTAACTTCCAAACCAGCTTTTGGTGTCTACAAAATTTAAAGAGTGAACCAACATGCATAAGAAACAAAAAACATGAGTGGGGGAAAAACTACCAAAATAAACAAGCAGAACATAAGCATAAAGAAAGGGAAAATTAAAGTACATGTACATCAGCACCAATTAGGAACATACTTTGTCAAAATGGATGTCCCATTAAGAACAACTTTATATAGCTATCACTGCATCAAGTTACTACACAAAGGCTACAGTCTATTGCAGGACAGAAACTACTTTCGTACAATTCCGTCACTTTATGGGTAATGAATTTCCATGCACATAAAGCATTAAAAATATTTCCCAATACCATAACTAATGAAGTACTCCAAATTGTCCTACACCAATTTCCAAGGACATAAAACAAAGTAATTAAATTCCTCAATACCACTAACTAATGAAGTACTCCAAATTATCCTCTTCTTGGTACTGCTTCTTAATAATCTGTACATAAAAGTATAGGAAGAGTCTAAAATATTTATTTCAATGTCCCATATATAATTTTGACAAAAGAAAACAAGAACACATTTTTTCTTTTGACAGGTAAGATAATTGAATTAGAAGCACTCAAAGGGGAACCCATGTACACCGGAGTATACCAATAAACCAAAATAGAATATCCAAACCTCAAAGTACCTGGCCCCCAAATAACTCAGAATAGTGATTACAGCTAATGAACCCCTTAAGACAATACACTCAGCTCGTTGAGGTTCTCATCATTTTCATTTCTTGACATACTAACATTGTTGATCACACCAACTCCAAGCATTTTTGGCTCTATTTCTTGTATTTTGTCTGTTCCTTTTTGTTCTTGCCTGCACTCTTAAAGCTACTTCCTTGCAAGCTCTTCTCAGTTTGCACCGACTGAATATTTACCTTTACTTCATATAGTCCCACAATATCCCCAAAAATTGCCTAAAATTGTAAAATGCTGCCCTTCTGAAACTGGTCTGGCTACGAGGAAAGCAGGCTTGACAGGCCCGAGTCTTCATTTGTAGGACTTTGTGGGATGGGTCCCTCATGTTAAAGTATAGAACACGTCAACATGCTACAATGGAACTCATATAAATTCTTAAATATTAGCCACAAGTTGCAGATTACTTTATTCAGGTTAATATTAGTAGGATATCTAGTTTCACATTTATTGTCACATCTGTTAACACAAAAATTTACTATCTTCCCATCCGCCAATTATATACTTCAACTGATTTCTTTTGTTTTTTCTAAATAACAGTGTTGTCTGGGCAAGCTTACGCACACTCGACTATTCCATCGGGTACCTTCTATTTCCCACCACCACAGACATTGGGTAATTCTGTCATTTAAAGCTTAGACAAATGGAAAAAAGTCACCTAGTTTTTGCCTCTATTGGGATTTGAACCTTGATCTCCAAGGTATACGTCAACTGATTTCTTGTATTCATTACAATTTGAATCCTACTATGTATAAATTCAACAGATAGGAGTAGTACACACTACAAGCAAAAGCAATTGCTATCCTTGCTTTGTTACTACCTCTCACACATAAAGAAAAAATCTCAGTGAATAGAAAGATTATTCAAATTTGTAATAAGTATTTTCAGTATGCACAATTACAAACAGTCATAAATTTGACAAAAAGATAAATGCAAAAGCAACATCCATTGGAGTTTTTGGTGCAACAGTATGGTGGAAGAAAAGGCAAGTAAAACAATTAAATGCCCAGAAGATCAAGTGTGATGACTGGAACCAGACTTACCTTTACAGCCGTCTCAGTTATAGAAACCGACAAGAACTTGGCAATATTAGCTATAATCATCCACTTCCCTCTACCTAATTTCCGAGATTTACGAGATCTTGTTCTCTTTGAGCTTGTTTTCTTTGTGCTTTTACTTGAAGCCCTCGTTACAACTTTTAGTTCACATATTAACAGATGTAGTTTAGGATCCCTGGAAATCAAACCAGCCCCATTCTTAACCAAGGACTGTCGAATACTGAGTCTGACTTCGCTGATGGATATGCTCTCAACAGTACCCTGAAAATTATCAGTTATCGTGATGAGAATAATGATTTTAAGTAATCTATGACTCAGGATTAAATAGAATATCTTGCAAGGATTGTTGCCTTGACAAGTAAACAATCACAAACTTGCAACTCAAGGCCAAAACAGTTATACAAGGTTAAGAATTCCCTTTAGTGTAGGACAGTAGCCAAATCACTGTGCACTTGGTGCAAGAACCATCCCAATTCCCAAGAACTGGAATAACATACCATACCACAACATCAATTTCTACTTTTGGAACTCAAGACATGATACAAAAATGGCTAAGGTGATCTTTAAAATTCTGGATACCCAATTTTTTCTAATAAATGGACATGCTTGCTAACAAGGACCCTGTTCCAGTCAGGTCATATCCTGGAACTCACAAGATCTGCTGCCAAAAATGCTAAAGTGATCTTCACAGTCTTAGTTGATTTAAAACTTAAAAGCTTCCTGTCATGGACGAAGCTGGTCAAGTGTACAGCACTCTAAGCAATGGATAGTACTCCAGAAAATGTATGCACACACCAAAATAGTGTGAGAAAAGCAATCTCTGTTTACACATTATTTAAGGACTGCTGCTACTGAAGTACATTCTTTGTTTCTTACAGGAAATGATATATATATATATATGTATGTATGTATGTAAATATCTGATCAGCAACATTCCCAATTATAGATACCTTAATAAAAATACATGAAGAATATCTCTACACAAATCAATGCAAACAGAAAAATAGGTGAAGTTCTAATGACAAATTATCAACAGGCAACCCAATACATGGAGAATACTAGGCATTCTGTTCTCCTTCTTCCATTTGTTAATCATTACAGAAGCAAAAGAAACATACAGAATCACAACAAGAGTAATATCACCATTTTAGAAAACAGTCACCCGTAGCTCACAAACCACTTCGAATGAAGAATCCAAATTTTCCAAAGGCACTGGAAATAGCCAATACTAATGATTCGTTCAAATGAAAAGGTCTTGCCCACAACAATCCAACTCAAGCTATGATAAAGAATCATCTCTAGAGCTTTGAAAGAGTAGAAAGATATATAATTCTTTCTTCTTTTCCAGTAAATTTGTGGGCACCTGCTATATTTTGTAGAGAATCATATTTTTGTACGAGTTGCCAAGGAACTACGGTCTACATGTATGAGCCACTGAAAACTCCAAACTGGATCCTACTTAACACTGCTCTTCTGTCGTTACTATCTAGATTGTCCCCATACTCTCTTTCTTTTACTCCAAGAATCACACCATTAAATTCTATTTGTATCATGAAAACTTACAACATTAAGTCCTAAATGTAAGATTAGATATGTTATAAATTTTATAGCAGTCTTAGTCAGGATATTAGCCTAAGGTGAAAACTAAAATCAGTAATTATGCTGTCAAGGCTAAATCAAATGAACTTCTAATTACATATTATCTACTCTTCTAACCAACTTCTTAAGAAGTACATCACCTAGAAAGGTGGACAACAAGCAGTATGTAGTTGGAAAACTATGCATGAAGTCAACATAGTCAGCTAAAAGAATAAATATAAACAAAAAACAAAATATAGATTTGGTTGAGTTAAAAACCATTCAGTCAAACAAAGACAATATCAAAGACAATTGGAATCACTACCATAATATATAGATCAAACTGAAAAAAAAAAAAGGGAAAAAGATAAAAGAAACAACGGACCTTGTTGAACTTCACCGCCACGTCTCTCAAGCAATTACATCCTCCAACACGGAATGAAACGGAGGCTTTCATGACCCGGCTTAAAATCCATTTGAACAACCTGGAAGAAAATCTGAGCAAGAAATGCATAAAGAACACAGACTAAAAATAATTCAATGAATGTAAAAGGAAAAAGATATTGAAGAAAAGAAAAACGAGATTCACGGATTCAAGATTGACCAAAATGGGACACGCGAATGTTTTAGCTAACAATATTTATTTGGAGAGAACTAGACTGCTTGATGGTGACAATAAAAAGAATGGAAATCTTCTGCAATCACTACTAAGACTCAATATTTTGCACCAAAAAGAAGCATACGACAAGCATATCATCAAAACATCAATCTAACCCAATTAAGTTAAGCCTTACATTCTACAAAACCATTCTTTAAAATGAATATATAGAAGAGAAATGTGAATGGATTGCAACAACTATATCCTATCTGCTACATGTACTAGTGTCTGATATGTTTCTAGAGTGTCATTAGCACAACCACCAAAGTTCAAATATTCAACTAATGGATTATAGTTCTCCAGTATTTTTCAAGAAAACACTAGCACAACCTTAAAGTTTAACTGATGATAAATAATTCCTCCACCGTCTCATTTTAATAGGCATGAAGTTAATGATGTTAAATATTCACTTATATGATCCTTTGTTTTTGTTTCAGAAAGGATGACGAGTTTGCACTATTAGGGTCAATCCATTCAATTTTCCGAGTAAATTCATAAATTAGTTCCTTCGTTTAAAGAAACCAATTAAAATTAGCAGATTTTAAGTTGATGGAGAGTACTATAAGTTATAGTAGTATATTTTTATATTACAAATATATTTTGCAATTATCTAGGTTCAGTGATAAAGACGCGTGGGATGATGAATTCAAGAATGTAGCCTAGTGGAGAATGAAGTGGGAGGGTCTAATGTTCAAATTCCATCGAATGCAAAAAATACTAGACGATTTCTTCCCATATCCCTAAGTCTTAGTGTGCAGAATTACCTCATACTTGTGATAGTGGGAGGGTGGGCTAGTCAAGGTTCATGTAAGCTGGCCCAAACACTACCGTCATAAATAATAAAAACACTTGGAAAGTGTGGATAGATAAGGCCATTAGGAGTGAGCCGGATAGAGGATGGGGCCATACTACTGGGCTGCACCAGCTAACTCAAATGAGATCTCTGGTTATCAAAGATATATTTTTATAATATATGAGAAATCCTAGTCAAGCAAAAACTATTTGATAGAGTCGCATAAATTGGAAATCTGAGCACATTGATAAGGCATAATACATAAACGTGCCCTTTAACTGGCTTCCGCCGGCATTTGTATAAAATTGAACAACTAGACACATGTGTCCTACGTGACATCCTACATAGCATTCTACATGCCAATTTATGTCCTACTTGGCGTCTTGCGTGTATTATGCCACTTAGGATACATGTGTCTAGTTGTTCAATTTTATACAAGTGTAAGTGTCTACTAAGTGTCATCCGAATCCAAGTTAAAAGATCATATTTATGTATTATGCCTATTGATAAGTATTATACTCGATGTAATCACGCAAGTGCTGTCTAACAAGGGTGGAGTATACATATTTATACCCTGTCTTCTTAGAGAAGTTGTTTCAAATAGACAGTCTACTCAAGTAAAGCTAGAAAAAAATAAAACAAACATAGTCACATAGTCGAAGCTGAAAATTTAATTTGATAGACAAAACCAACGAATTGCAAAATAGTTGAAATGCATTTGACTTACTTGATTAAACTCCATAGTATAGCCGATACAACAAAGAAACCGCACATATACTTAGCCAAAGAAGCAGCCATGGCGGATCGAATCAAATTGATATCTTATCTCACTGATAAATCATTGTTCAAAGCAGAAAAAACAATCCATATACACTATTTTTCTGCATTCCGTCTTCATTTTGACGAAAAAAAGATAGAAATTTTGAGGAAAAAAAATTACGAAAGGAATTGGAGTTGGAAATTGAAGAAGAAGAATAGGGAGAAATTGACAAAGAAGCGAAGTAGAAGGAGGATGAGAAAAGGTCAATGGGAGTGATTATAGGAGAAGGACGTAAAAGGAACTGTGTTCGATCCGCCATATTTGCATACACAAAATAGAGACGAGCCTTTTCACATTTCTACGTTTATAATTTTGGCTTAAACACATACTAACGGTGTGTTGGGTGTGATGGAAAATATTTTCCCGAAAAATAAGTAAGTTTTAATTTATTTATTTTTTATATTCAATATGTAACTAAAACATATTATTTTATAGAAATATTTGTGAGTTTTTCTCATCTTTTTTAATATTTATGGATAGAGTTATTTAATATTTTTATTGTTGATGAAAGTGATAAGTAGGGGTGTACATGGTTTGGATAAAAACCGATCTAAACCGAAAAATCAAACCAAACCGATTAAATGAACCAATTTGATTTGGTTATGGTTTTGTTTTGAAAAAATAGAAGAAATAACCGAACCGAACCAACAAGTTATATACATAAATTTTATTATTATACATACATAATATATTATATTCATAAACAATTTTAACGATTTTTTATATGTTTCATCAAAATTTATTTATAATTTACTTATGAAAGAAAAAATGTCCAAGGTGAGAACATTTTTCTTATTGGTTTCATGTATATGAGCGTCTATGGAAATTCTTTGTGGGTCTGAAAATGTCATTGTCTCTTCCTTCTATGCCAAAATAGTGAATTTTGAAGTTTTATTCAGTAAATTCAATGATTGAAAGTTCTGTAATGCCAGTCATTCTAACTTTTTTTTTTTGTTCAAATGGATTTTTGTCACTTTTTTCACGTTTTGAATGAATTGTTTCTTTTATTTTTATGTATGGTTAATAACCAAATAACTGAATCAAACCAAACCAAACCAAAACCGAAAACAACCAAACCGATAAATGTATATTATATTTGGTTTGGTTTGGTTTTGATAATTTTAAAACCGATTAAGTTGGTTTGATTTTGGTTTTGACCAATAACCGACCCAAACCAAACCGTGAACACCCCTAGTGATAAGTATCCCGTAAAGCTTGTTAAGGTGCGCGCATAAGCTATCCAAACAATAGGATTATTTTTTAAAAAGAAAATAATCAAGACAAATATTACTCCGTCCATTTAAAAAAGAGTGGTCTAATTTGACTTGACATAGAGTTTAAGAAAATAAGGAAGGCTTTTGAATTTTGTGATCCTAAATTAAAGTTATGTCAAATGTATAAAATTGTCATTTAATCTTGTGGTTTTAAACATGCCACGTGGAAAGTTGAAAGTACTCCCTCCGTCCCATTTTATATGTCATATTTTTACTTTGCACTTGCATTAAGAAATAATGTAATTTTCACCTTCTACTCTTATTTAATATTTTCTTAAGTCAACTTTATTAATAAATGACAAGATTAATTAACTATTCTATCAAGGGTATAATAGGCAAAATATGGTAATTTATGCATAAATTTTATAAAATGACAAGTATTGTGATCCAGCTATTTATAGAAATGAATGACATATAAAATGGGACGGAGGGAGTAAAATGTTACAAAAAAAGGAAAGAGGTCATTTTTATTTTTTTTATTATTATTATTTTTTTTATTTTTTTAAACCGAGAAATCCGTCTATGACCCGCCCTTTGGACCAATCACAGCCTTCTAAACTCGGTGGATAATGGGCCCGCCCCTCTACCCTTTCTATACATATATATGTAATTGAAGTTAATAGTATTGAGTAGAAAGGAAGAATGGAGAAACGGAAAAGAGGAAGGCCAAGGAAGAATGTTAAGCCTTTGATTTCTGAAGAAAAAGGAAAAGTCACCGTCGCCGGAACTTCCTCACCGGTCAGCCGGCGGCGGCCGGAGTTCTTCAAGCTCTTCCTTTCTGATCGGAGCTCTCAACAACTTGTACATTCTATCTCTCATCACTCTTAACATTTACACTTTTTCTTATACAAATCTCACATTTAAGATTACCACTAAATTCTTTGAAGGTGTATTCGATACAAAGGAAAATGGAAAAATAAGTGAAGTTTTTTTTTCTTATTTGTTTCTGTTCGATATATATGCAATAAATATTACTCTTTTATCTGAAAATGATTTATATATAATATAGATAAATATTACGGGGTGTGAGTATGGGGCTATAGGAAGTGGAGGTGGAGGTGGAGATGAGGCAGGTTGAAGCAGTGGCGAAATTAGAAATTTTGCAGCGTGTTCAAAATTTTAGTAGTAGTTATTTCTAAAAAGTTGTTTCTGACCTATATAGCGTCATTTTTTTTTGAAACGGAAGGAGTATGATTTATGGGAGTTGAAGGAGGATGTGGGGTGGTAAAGGTGGGGGTATGGGGTGAAGATGAGGTGTGTTGAGGATACGAGGGAACTTGTTTTTTCCTATTTTTGGAAATTATTTATATAAACTTATGAAAGTATTTTTTAAATAACTTACCAATTGAATATAAAATTTGGAAAATCCAAATTAGTCTCATTACTATCTAGCATGTTCAATTTTACCTCGTTATCATACCAAATTATTTTTTGTTTTTGTTTTTATTTTTATTTGTTATCGACAAAATTTTAAGATTAATGTCATGTACTTATATTCTTTCATAAAAATGTTCAAATTTCACTTTCAAATGTGATTTTTAAGATTCAAGGGCAAAATTGTATTATTTTTTTTGTAATGACGAGTATTGTTGAATAAAAAGTATAATGGATAACATATAAATTTCTCAAATTCAAATCATGCATAAGTAAATTTGGATTGTAAAAGTTCAAGTTTCACTTGCTAGACATAAAAAGTTTAAATATGAGGTATTAGGAGTTTCGAGGGGCAAATTGTGTGGTCATCAGGGAGATTGGTGGTGGAATAGAGATGTGTGAGACAGTGTAAGCAAAGGAGGTACTTATGCTAATTTGTGGAAACCAAAGAGGAGGAAGAGAAGCGGACGAACATGGTAAGATATAAGACGACAGAAAAAAATATGAGTTAGCGATCATGGGATAAAAGCAATAGCTTTCTGACGTTTGTATGTCGAGCTAGGGAATAAAGGTGGCGATAAGAAGTTTTACAAGTTTATCAAGGCGGGAGAGAGGAAGTTTCTACACCTAGACCAAGTAAATTGCATCAAATATGAGGACAATAAACAAGAGGCACACACACTAGACAATTAAATATACTTTTATAGACTCTTGAACAAAGAAAGGGATAAGATCATCGTGTTGGGTGATTTAGATAACTCGGAGAGTCAGCGAAATTTTAATATTGTAGGATTTTAAAGGTTGAGGAGGTTAAGGATGCTATGTGTACCAGGATAGAGCGATCGGATCAGATGAAATTATAATAGATTTTTTAAAAAGCACATATAAGGCGGGTCTAAAATAGGTGACTAGGTTGATTAGTGTCATTTTCAAGATGGCTAACATGTCTGGCAATTAGAAGTGGAGTACAATGATTTTGTTGTACAAGAATAAAGGCAATATACATACCTGCAATAATTATAAGGATATTAAGTTACTAAACATACCTTGAAAGTTTGGGAGAGGGTTGTGGGGATGATTGTGAGGCGGGATGCGTCAATTTTCGAGAACTAGTTTAAATTCATGTCATGCGTTCAACTACTGAAGTCATTCATCTTGTGAGGAGAACCATGGAGAAATATAGGGAGAGAAAAAGGAATTTGCATGTGATGTTAATTGACCTTGAAAAGGCCTACGACAAAGTCTGAGAGAACTCCTTTAGTGATGTTTACAACCTAAAGGTGTACCGATTACTTACATTAGGGTAGGGTGATAATGGAGCCAAGATTTAAGTAAGAACAATGGAAGGAGACTTGAGGCGTTTTTCAGTTGAGATGGGGTGCACCAGGGGTTAGCATTGAGCTTGTTTCTATTTGCTTTGGTGATCGATATGACGCGACATGTTCAACAATTAATAGTTAGTACTTTTAAAAAATGAACATTTTTTATGGCCAAAGCAATTGTTAAATAAATATACGACATAATACATAAACATGTTTTTTAACTTAGCTCTTTTGATTTTGGGTATGCATAAATATATTCTGAAACTTGAATAAAGTTAAACAAATACACATATGACTTACGTGTATTATGTAATGTAGAACACATGTATATAGTTATGCACATTCAATTTAGATCGTAAATGTCACATAAAGTAAAGTTAGTATGATGTATTATGCTAAATATAATTCAAATCCATTTTAAAAAAAAACATTATCACTTAATTGGCCTTTACTTTGAACCTTTCTTCTCATTCATTCTAACACTCAACAAAATCTATTTGTCTCTCAACAGTCTCCTTCAACTTCTGCCTGATATAAGAGACTCCATTGTTACTATCAAGCAAGGAAAAAGCTCAAATACAAAGCAAGCATGAAGAATCTCTACCTGGTTTTGTCACTGATACTCATCTCCACGGCCACAACCGTTGCCGTTGACTTGGAATCATCATCTCCGACTGTCTGCATAATCGGCAGTGGAATCGGCGGGTCCTCAGTGGCGCATTTCCTCCGGACCTATTCCAGCTCCGGAATCGGCGAAATCAGAATCTTCGAGAGGCATGCTGTCGTCGGAGGACGCACGGCGACGGTGACTCTTTCCGGCGAGACATTCGAGGCTGGTGCATCCATTCTTCATCCGAAGAACTACCATACTTTGAATTACACTAAGTATCTAAATCTCTCTGTCCGAGGACCTCCTCCTTCTGAATCTGATTCGGGTTTCGGTATTTGGAACGGACGTGAATTCGTTTTCAAAACCCTAAGTTTCAATTCGAATCTCCCTATTATCCAACGCGTTGTGTCCTTCGCTAATTCGGTCTTAATTTTCTTTCGCTACGGGTTCTCTCTGTTTCGCATGAACAATTTTGTCGATAACACCGTGAACTGTTTTTTGAAGTATTATGAAGATTTTGAGTCACGGCCAGTGTTTGAAACTGTGGAAGAGATGCTTAAATGGTCTGGGCTCTACAATTTGACGAGACGAACACTACAGGAGGAGTTACTCGATTTTCGTTTTTCTCCTCGGATCACTGAAGAACTAGTTACGGTTATTACCAGAATCAATTACGGGCAAAGTATCAGCATCAGTGGACTTGCCGGAGCTGTTTCGTTAGCTGGATCTGATTCAGGTGTATGGTCAGTTGAAGGCGGAAATCGGCAAATGGCGGCTGGTTTGATCAGTCATTCAGATGTCAAATTGCATCTTAATGAAGAAGTAGAATCAGTTTCATTCATAGAGCAAAAATATCAACTCAATACCACAAAGGGAAAGAGTTATCAATGTGGAATAACAGTTGTGGCTACACCTTTGGATGAGGTGAACATTCACTTTCTTCCCGAAATTTCAATCCCGGAGAGGAAATTACAGCACACATATACTACATTCATCAGAGGTCTATTGAATCCGGCTTATTTTTGTTTACGTTCGGTATCAGAAGTTCCACAACTGGTTGGCACTGTTGAGACTCCTGATGTTCCTTTTTCGAGTATTTCAGTTCTTAAGCAACATAAGGAGAATGATATGTCCTACAAGGTGTTCTCGCGTAAACCACTTGACGATGCTTTATTAGATCAGATTTTCAGTGTGAGAAACGAGACAATCAAGATAGACTGGGGTGCATACCCGCATTATCATGCTCCTGAGGTATTTGCACCGTTTATCTTGGATGGTCAGCACTTGTACTATGTGAATGCTTTTGAGAATGCAGCTAGCACCATGGAAACAAGTGCTGTTGCTGCTGAAAATATTGCAAGGCTGATACTTTCCAGGCTTTCTGGCCAAAAACTCGCGAGTACAGTGACATTGAAAAGCTTTGGCGATGATGCATATGATGTCCGTGCAGACTTGTGAGTCGAAACAACTTTCCTTTTTGCCATACATGGAGTTTTTCGGGTGTTGAGTGCGTATTCATTTACATGCTAATGCATACAAAGCAAGCTATTCAGATTTGTTAGCTCCCTGGTCTTAGAATAGCCTCTCATGTATAGAAATTCACTCAGTTTTTTTTCTTTTTGTTGTACTTATGTAACTTTTTGCATCTACTCAATGCCATCAATGAAACTACTTACTTCATCAGAAAAGAAATTAAATTCTTGAGCTCATATAAATGTCAGAAATACTAAAGTTCAACATTGTACAAAAGGTCCATAGTAAAATACATTGGCATCATAAACATAACAGTTTGACTACAGATAGCTATTGATGTTTGCTGGTTTGTACAAAATATAGGTGTTAAACGGTCCTGGAAATATACCCAGAATGGATATAACCACACCTACACTCCACCCTCTTCTCTCAGACTTATAATATGTCGATTTCTACATTAATTATAGAAATGCAAATAAGTAACAGACAGAAAATTCTCTCAATCCGCTGTCTTCTCACTGGGTGAGCAGCTTTGAGTCACATGCCACAATCTTAACGCGGTTAACAGTCTCCTGGCATTCCTCGCTCTTGAACACAGCATCTTGTAAGATAAAGGTCCACACATTGTCACAGAACCTGTAGGTGTGAAGATGTCCCTGCAACCATAGTTGCTCAAATTAGAAGAATATAACTGAAGCAATTTCATAATAATGAACAGCCAAAATTCAGTAGTAGTTTTAGGAGGACGGACAAAAACAAATAAAAAGGATTGAGATACCCAACAGACAAAATTGATGGCAAGAGGATATAATTCTTCACAAATAAGTTTGACCATTGATAGTATAGCAAAATCAAAGAGATGACAAAAGGAGGACCTATTGATAGAAGCCCTATGCTCAATTTCAAGGTTACAGAAAGCAAGAACATAAGATCTCATTTCACAACTAATGAAAATTGAGCACCCTCTTGAATACCTATCCCACTTGCAAAAATAGTCGGGCATATTTTAACATCGAACATAATGTACTTGATAATATATGGGTCCAATGCACTAAAAAGTGAGACCTGGAGGTCAACTGTTAATAAAGTTGGAATGAAGACCATGGAAGACCACGATTCAAATCCCAATCGAGGTAAGTCAAGTGATTTAATCCTATCTGTCTAAGCCTTATAGGCAGTACCTGGTACCTGTATTAATAGGAGTTGTATGTACCTCATTATCAAAAAAAGGAGTTGTATGTACCAGGTGGAATATAGTCCAGGGACGTAAATTGGCCCAAAAACCACATACTAAGCTATAAGCTAAAGACAAAATTAGCACGAAATGGATGGCCATGTGCCAAATACTTGTCTCTGGTGAAAGGCACTCACTTTTTGACAGGTTGTGCGTACATCTATCAATTCTTTTCAAGTTGCACAATACTCAAACTTGTATGGCCTCATGGTAAGTGGAGAGACATGTTGTGTAAAGATAATAGAATAAACAAGGGAGCGGAATGAGTACAGGAGTTGAGATTAAGAGCAAACAGTAGCTATCAAAGGAGTCTACATATCAATGTACTTTACTTCATGCAATCAATCTGAAAGGTGGTTGTCTCTTACGCTTCAGGAGTTGTTGTCGACAAGTAAGATTTGAAGTTGCTGTCTCGAAATAAAGTAATTTTACTAGCTAATACTTCTTGATGATTAGAAAGACATGACAACAAGATTTGAAGTTGTTGTCGACAAGTAAATTTTAAATCACAAATTGTACTACGACCTCCAACTTGACAACTTTGTGATTTAAAATTTACTTGTTGTCTTGTCAACAACAACTTCAAATCTTGATGTCATGTCTTTCTTGTCATCAAGAAGTATTAGCTAGTAAAATTACTTTATTTCGAGTAAAGTACCAGATCTTGAAAGATTGTTGTATTTTAGTGGAGCAACTTGTTTATATATTTTGCTTTTCTCATAGGAAAGCACTCCTAAGTTGCCGTTAATATTTACAACAATGTTTCTTCTAATTCAAGCTCAGCTGCTGAGCAATACTGCCTTCAAGGACATCAACGGAGAAACTGCTGCTCATTTAACTACTTAAGATACCTTCCACCTCCATCCCATCCCCCAAAAAAAAAACATTAGTTGGATTTTCATGACTCCTGATTGTCAGGAGACATAATTTGGGTATACCACCTACCGTTGTGTTATAGATGTCTATTGCAGAGAACAAGCAAATCAACAAAATCAGCTTCCTCGGTCTGATTGCAATCACTTGGCAACAGAACTCCTCCTTTATGAAGATAACTAAACTCATCTCCTAGATTTTTATGACAGTCTGTAAGACGGGGATAAAAATAGTGATTAATCCTCTATCCTCTTCAAATCTTTTCATTTTTCCTAAAGGAGAATGATAAGCTTCAGTCAGATCTCAGATGGATTGGAATGTGCATGATTCAAGCAGAATACCTCGAGTTTTGCAACTGCAGTACTTATGAGGTCCCTTCTAAATGTTATTAGACAAAGGAAGCATTAAACATATGTGCCTGATTTATTATAATTTAAATGAAAAGGAAAAGATCTGAGAATGACTGCTATATCTCAAATGTAATATGCTCTATATCAACACAACACACAAATCCAGCAGGATAGACCATCAAAAGTTGGTTCTAAGTTGACAATTTTGAGACCAAAACACCTTTTCCCCTCTGTTTTTTTTTGGGAGATTGGTTTGAAAGACCAGAGTAATTTCGCTAAGATACTGTCGATCTTAGAATGAGACAAGCTTAAAATTTTAAGAGATGTTTTCCTCTGTCACAATACTTCTGTAGCATTTCTAAGTAACAGGCTAAAGATCATTCTTTCCACAGACATCATTTCTCATTACTATATGCAAAAAGTAACGCTTGCTTATCTACTGACAGTGATAAGAAAAGCAGCATTTTTGGGATAACAAAAGGTAATATTGGGACATCCATTATCCATGAAATTCCACACCATGCACCAACTGACCCTCAGGGATTTCTCAGTAATCAAAGGGAAAAAAAGGTCTGCCTTATCTATGCTTTTGGTTTGTTCTAGAACAACATTATTCAAACTCATTGATGGTGTTAAGAATGAGGGAACCAGCTGATATCCTAAAGTTTCAAATAATGAGACACAAAACATTTATATGGCGTGAAACTATTTGAGATGTCAAAGATATCTTAACAGAAAACAAGCTAATACCCGTACCAACATAAGTTTAGAGAAATGTTGCTCATTGGTAGATAACGTCCCAACTTCTATATCTTATTTTGAGTCCAGACCAAGTGTTTAGGACAATTACATCCCCACCCCCCACCCACCCACTCCGACATTAACATGACAATATGGATTATCTAATGAAGTGATATACTTATTGACAACACCTGTGTATCTCTCTCTGTTGATGGAAGTGCCATTTTAAGCCTCAAAGCTTTATTCAATGAAAGATACAAGCTAATTCCAAAAGATAAAAAAAAACAAAAAATTGGAGAAGGTAAAGTCTCCATAAGATAAATATTAGTTTTATACTTCTTAAGAAAACCATAAATATTGGTTTTTCTTGCTCTTTAAGGTGCGAAGTGTGGAGTGACAATTATCCCCAGTTCTAGGAAAACACAAGCATAAATATACATAATGAATTCATCAGGTCCTTCATCTTCTATTCTTATAAATAAAGTCAATAGAAACAGTCCAGCCGCTAATACTTCTAGTCTTTTAAATAAAGCCAATAGAAACAATTCAGTCACTACTACTTTTTTTTTTGGGAACATAACTAATAGTGGTAATTAATTTGAAAATCTGCAGAAGGAGCCAGAAAGTCAAAAAATCATCAAAATAACTTATAATGATGCGACTCATTAGGCTGGACAAATGAAAATCTTGTGATGTCACCTCATCTGACGGATGTAAACAGACACATGAATGATTCAATCGGCTTCTTCATCTTCTAATCTTTTAAATAAAACTAACAGAGACATATTCAACCATGCTACTAGTAAATTAGATCATTTAATAAGTTTTCCAATTTATAAAAAAGACACAGAAAGCCAAAAAGGAGTCCATGATTCTTAATTATGCAAATCATGAAACTGATCCAATGAATATTATCGATGTGAGCTCATAATATGGATATAAACTGACAGACAAACAGAACATAAGAAAAAACAAATTATAAGTACCTTAATAGTAACCTTGCTCTTTACTTGAGATTCCAAAGCTTCGGTCATTGACTGCAATGCAACAACATAAGCAATAAGTATGGCCTAAAGCCAAAAAAAAACAATAAAAAGAAGTTTTAACTATTATTCACGACTTTAGAACTAGATTATTTGTATTGATATGCACACATATATACATGCATATCAAGGCCAGTATACGGTTACAGAAATAGATTGCCACTAAATGCAAGGGTAGATAGTTGATCCACTGTTTGAAAAACTATAATTTTACTTTCAACTTGGAACCCAGTAACACAAAATAGTAATGGATGCACTGAAGTCCCACACTCTGAGACTTAAAATCCTGGAAATTAGCTGGTGTTTGACCATATATTTTGAATTTTTGGAATTTCCACTCACAAAACTTCAATTTCTTTTAGTTCCCAAAAACTAGCTCAAGCTAGTTTTTGGATTTTTGGGATTTCCACTCACAAAGCTTCAATTTTTTTCCAAACAAAATGCTTATCCAAACCCAACTTCAAAGACTCAATTTTTCAAGTTTCAACTTCAAAATCTATGGCCAAACTGGAGCTAAATGCAAGGAAATATGGCATGCTTGGGCAGTGGGTATAGGCACATCGCACTAGACTTACACCATATACATAGTTGAACAATCTCCAAACAAAAGTACACCATTATTTCTATTTAATTTTGTATCCACGGCCACAAAATAACAGTACATCCACTTAAAAATCCTAGATCCAGGTAAAAAAAAAAAAAAGACCTTGTCAAACTGAACGAGAACTTGAATGGCGTGCTCCGGGCTAAGAATTCCATTAGATACCATTTCATCAAGTGTTTCAGTCAAGCACATCCCAATCGTCGACCTCCTGTATAGCTCAAAAGTCGCCATTTTTTGAGTCCTTTTTTCGAGATCTGCAAATAAAATAAACAATCAGCTAAAAAAACCAGATTTTTCAAGTAAAACAATAATATGATTCAATTATATACAATCAAATTCAATTGATGAATTATGAATTCAGGTAAATTAAGGGAGAAAGGAGAGTTACGATTGAAGAACGAGAGAGAAAGAGAGAGAGGAGAGAGGAATTTGTTTGAAGAGAGGGAAAGCAATTTGGGGCTTTTTATACCCTAATATTCGTAGCAGATGGCTTATATAGGCGACCGGTGAAATTGTTAATTGAAATGACGAAATTACCCTTCCTTTGTTTTCTCAATATGGTAGGATTGGCAATAAATAATTTGATAAATTATCTAGAATTAACGCTAGTGTTTGAATATAGATTTTAAAAATAAATTTTGCATATATATTTGTTTGACTATGAGATTTTGGAAATTTGATTTTAATTTTTTTTTTTAAAAGGCTAATGTAATTTTCATTATTGATGGAAAAATCTTCTTATTCGCTAATAGAGTTGTTCAAAATTGAATTGAAACTGATAATCAGAATAGTAAAAAAGTTATTATTGATTGCGAATTATTGGTTTTTCAATTTCGGGAATGATTTTGATTTTTTATTATGGGGTTATCGGTAAGGGTTGAGGTTTTTTCTTAACATAACCCGATAACAAATTATTATATTTATATCATTTAGTATATAAAGTCTTTGACATAGAGTTTGGTTTCATAATTTTATTTCTGAATGTCTCAAACTCTCGGTTATTTTATGATGTGCGTGTGTTTGCTTTTGAGCAAGATGCAATATGTCAACTTACTTGTATGGTTCTTTGGTTTGTCACCTTGTTTTTAAGTGGTTTTCAATGATTTTTTTTTGTATCAAATCTTAAAAGTTGAACCGATAAAGATCAATAACCGATAAATCAATAATCGATAAGTCAATATCTTAATGGTTCTATAATGGTTTAACATGTCTACAAATCGATAATCGATAATCAAATTGATAACGACCAATAACCAATAAACCAATAATCGATAAGCTATCTTGATGATTCTATAATGGTGTAACAACATGTTTACAAATCGATAGCCGATAAGTCGAACCGATAAATTTAAAAAACAAATCGAACCAACCAATACGCAGCCATATTCACTAACCTATTCAATTCTGGAATCAAACCTGCTATTAATGTGGGTACCTATGTTTTTAGAGTGGGGTCCGCAACTAAAATTTAAGTTAAATGCACATTCAAACGCAATTTTAAATTTCAAAAATTACAACTTTAAATATAATTTAAATTTTCAAGTTTGAACTTCTTAATCTATGACCAAACATGAGCAAAGTATACTTCTTTCGTTCCCTTTTATGTAAAAAGAAATTAACTAAAATTTTGGAGTAATTTTCTAATAATCCAAGAAGATATTAATTTTAGATAAATAAATTAAAATACAACAAATGATAAAATGATTGAGAAGCTATATAATATAAATCGAGAAATTAGATAAATAAATAAGTGTGGACTGAATTTCGACATAGGTGGTTGGCAATGTCATCAGAAAAATACATAATACATAAATGTATTCTTTAACTTGGTTTCAATTAACATTTATGTCCTTCAATTCTGGGTCTGCACAAGTATATTTAAATTTGTATAAAATTGAACAAATAGACGAATGTGTTCTACGTGGCATAATACATGTCAGACGTGAATTGCCATGTAGGACGCCTCATAAGGCATGTGTCTCATTATTCAACTTTATACAAATTTAAATATCTCCTTATACATGCCCAAAACTGAAGGACATACATATTAGTTAAGACCAAATTAAATATCGTAACAATAGAGCTTTTAAACGGTTAAGTGTTTTAGAATAGCAACATACAATTATATTTGCATAGTCAATGAATCAGAAGCATAGACTCTATTTTGGAGAGGTTTAGCGCGTTTCACTCTATAAGAAATAATGATTAAACGAAATATAGAAGCTAGGACTTTAAAACATTTATCAATTTTGTTAAGTGTGTCCATAATGTTTCATATTGGTAATTTAATTTTTTTGAAAAACTACATATAAGTTGTAGGATTTTTTGCTAATGTGAGTCGGTTTAGAGAAAATCGTGTAGATTTAATCTAAAGCAAATAATATCACACATTGTTAAGAGTATTTTTATGTTGATTTAGCTCAACAACCGATGTTATTGTATAAGTATGACGAAGACAGACGATAACACACGATGACGTCGGGCTCAATTTACGATCTCTTACCATTTTAGAGAAGCAAATATATATATAAAAAAATGTTACGGACTTAAATTATCATAAAATACTCAGACAATATAGACTACACACATTTAATACTCTGCAAAACTTGACTCGTGAATATTAATACACCCTCTACCCTAATTACTTGTCCATTTTTGAATTGACACACCTATTAAAAAAATAATTATTGACATAGTGAGTTTACCATTTTATCCCTATTAATTATGAAGTGGATGAATTAAAAATTTAATATTTTCAAAAGATTTTACCTTTTTCAAAGTAATTAATTGAGAGTATAATATGATTTTTTTTTTTGTTCTTTCTTGATTTGTCAAAATGAACAAATAATTAAGGACAATTATAAAAGAAAAAGTGGATAAGTAAATATGGACAAAAGGAGTAATAGTCTATATAAAATTAAATGGGATAAGAGTCTGAAAAATATCCAACTTTGGTCGAATTTGCTGTTGCGATACTAAACTTTCATGAGGACCTATTACCTCCCTAGACTATTTAATACCGTATTTTAAACATTATATTTGTCCACGTGGACATAAAAAATAATGCAAAATTATAAATAGTAATGTGTCCACGTGGGCATATATACCTTTAAAATACACAATTAAATAGTTCAGGGGGTAAAAAATACGGTATTAAATAGTCTAGGGAGGTAATAGGTCCTCATGAAAGTTTAGTACCACAACAACAAATTCGACCAAAGTTAGGGTATTTTTCAGACCCTTATCCCTAAATAACCAGCAAATTCGACCAAAGTTGGGGTATTTTTCTGACCCTTATCCCAAATTAAATTCAAAAAGAAGTCGTTGAGTGTGTGAACAACATTAATAGCAAAACCATAAAAACTTAATCCAAATTAAGACAATATCATTTTCTATGAATAATATCTTTGAGCTAATTTAACTCAAAACATAAACCTTGATAAGAACTAAACAAGAATATTCTTTTGAAAAATCTATATCCCAATAAAAGTCAAAAGTCAAAAATTTTAAAGAATCTTCCAAATCTTTAGACTATTCATCCACTATCTTCTAAATTTCAATCCTTAACAAAAATAAAAAATTCTATAAACAACTACAACCTCATTGACCAATAAAACCAAAGAAGAAAATAAGAAGAATAAATTTACTATAAAAATCAATCAAATTCAACCCCCTTCTTCATCTTCCAAAAAAAAAAAAAGTCATGGCTGCCCTGCTCCTCCTGCTTCTGCTAATCTGCAGCACCCCTGCAGTACTTTCTGCTCGTCGTTGTGCTGATTGTGGATCTTCTCCTGTTCCTTACCCACTCAGTACCGGCCCAGATTGCGGTGACCAATCTTACAAAATACGGTGCAGTAGCAACATCCAACCCGAACTTTTCTTCGATACGCTGAACAATTCATATCCGATAAGTTCAATATCTCCCGAATCACAAAGACTTACTATCGAACCATCACCGTTTTTATCCAACACCTGCATCACCCAGGACATTTCTACCGTAGGTGTTCAATTGAATTCTTCTCTTCCTTTCAACATTACGAGCAGCAACACAATCATGTACTTAAACTGTACTCAGACTTTGCTTTCGACTCTGCTTAATTGCTCCTCAGAGAGTTTGTGTCATACTTACGTGAATGGAAGTTCTGGAAATGGAGATGGTGTTGGCGCGTGTAGGAACGCGCCGATTTGTTGTACGTTTGGGGCAGGTGGATCGTCGACGGCGTATATGATTCGGGTTAGGGAATCGGGTTGTCGGGCTTACCGGAGTTTTGTGAATTTGGATCCGTCGTTACCGGTTAGTAGATGGCCGGAAGCCGGGATGGAATTGCAGTGGGTTTCACCACCGGAGCCGGTTTGTACGGGTCAGTCCGATTGTGATTCTGATTCGACCTGTGGACCCGACCCGAATTTGAATGGAGGTGTTAACAGATGTTTTTGTCATTCCGGGTTTCATTGGGACCCAATTGCCGCGTTATGTGCCCAAGGTAAGTTATAAAGAGAGTACTTTTTAGATCTCCTAAAAATTAACGCGTTACGGGTAAAAATAAAGATCTTGATTAAAAATGACACAAAATAGTAAAAAGATTAATTATAAAAAGGCTAGAAAATCACTTCTCCGATTTCGATTTGGATGTGTCTTTGTTTTAACTATTTCTGAATTCGATACGCAGATGTGACATGCCAAGATCGTGACGGTTGTGGTAGCGACCACACTGCACTCATAGCAGGTATTGTATAATGGGTCACATTTAGTTTAGTTATTACTCTGTTTTTATTTAAGTTGTTCGGATTCTTATTTTTTTGTGCCACATATATGTCGAGAAGATGTGGGCGTGGGATTCATATCGGATTTGGTCAATCAAATTTGGATACTTTTATCAATATTAACGGAGAAATGCGGGATATATCTAATGATTTTTGTGATAAAAATAAAAGCTAAGGTGAAATTGAATAAATTTGAATTGACTTGTATAAAGAAATTTGTATGATAGTCCTTTTCCTTTTATCTCCTTATAGGATTTTCTTTGTGATCAATATTTTTTCTTTGGAATAACTAAGTTTTCTACCTAATGTCTCATAAACATATAACTTTATTTTTAGATACTTGAATTATTTTGGAGAGAATATCAAAACACTCCTAAACTTGGCGCAAGTTATTAGTTTTATCCCCGAACTATTGACAGCTTTAAAAACACCCCTCTACTATTGCAAGATCGGGGGTGTATTTAGCTTCAATTTGTTAAGTAAATGAGTGTTTTTAAGGCTGTCAATAGTTCGGGGATGAAACTAATAATTTGCATAAAGTTTAGAGGTGTTTTTGATACTTCTCTCATTATTTTTAGCTGAATCTTCGTACCTGTATTTGAATCCATATCCCAGAATCTTATACTTTAGATCAGGAAGGTTAGATCTCTGCACCTGTATCAAACGCCCGCACAATTTGTTTTTTTACTCTATTTTGAGACTTCAAGGAGCTTATAATAATTGAAATTATCTAGTTATTAAGATGGTTGATCAATACTATTTTTGGTTGTTGTGTTGATCAATACTTGAATACTTCTTGGATTTGCAGGTTTGACATCAGGCCTGGGTGTGGCGGTGATTGCTGCTGTAATTGGTTTTTTTGTGTACAGACGTCACAAACGAATTAAGGAAGCACGAGATCGACTAACTCGAGAACGGGAAGATATTCTAAGCTCTGGTGGTGTTAAATCTGCGAAGCTATTTACAGGCAAAGAAATCAAGAAAGCAACAAACAATTTCTCTACGGACCGCCTTCTTGGTGCTGGAGGTTATGGTGAAGTTTACTATGGTAAGCTTGATGATGGTACTGTGGTTGCTGTTAAATGTGCCAAGCTAGGGAATACTAAGGGCATTGAGCAAGTTCTCAATGAGGTCAGAATACTCTGTCAGGTTAACCACAAGAACCTTGTGCGCATTCTAGGTTGTTGTGTTGAGCTTGAACAGCCATTGCTAGTTTATGAGTATGTCCCGAATGGAACTGTAAGTGATCACTTGTATTTGCAACGCAAACTTCTAACATGGGATTGCCGACTCAGTATTGCTCATGCAACTGCAGAGGGACTTGCTTACTTGCATTTCTCTGCAGTTCCTCCTATTTACCATCGGGATGTCAAGTCTAGCAACATTTTGCTCGATGACAAGTTGAATGCTAAGGTCGCAGACTTTGGTCTTTCACGGTTGGCACATACAGACCTGAGTCATGTGTCCACCTGTGCTCAGGGTACCCTTGGTTATCTTGACCCTGAGTACTACAGGAACTACCAATTGACAGACAAGAGTGATGTGTACAGTTTCGGGGTTGTGTTGTTGGAACTCTTGACATCCCAAAAGGCAATAGACTTTGGTCGACCACAGGATGATGTAAACTTGGCTATTTACGTGCAAAGGTTGGTAGAGGAAGAGAGAATAATGGATGCTGTTGATCCTGCATTAAAGGAGGGAGCAAGCAGGGTGGAGTTGGAGACAATGAAGGCACTCGGTTTTCTGGCTGTCAGTTGCTTGGAGGAAAGAAGACAAAGCAGGCCTTCGATGAAAGAAGTAGCCGAGGAGATTGAGTACATAATCACTATTGCTACTGCCAAAGCAATAGAATGACATGTTTAAAATGGTAAATGCAGTTCTTCTTATTGTGTAATTTTATAAGTTGTGAGTTAAAAGCCAGAAAGTAAGGGAAATAAAGACCCTTTATTAGTATTATTAATTTGATTGGATCTTCTTCTTTTCAAAGCTTGTTGTAGATACAACTGGAGAGTGAGTTTATACATACATTGATAATCTTCAAAGCTTGGCCAAACAACCTATCTCTCTAAAATAAGCACTTTTGGCTTCCCAAAAATGTTGCCGCACCAATATTAGAGACAAAATGCATAATTTTTGAAGGATCCGACACACAACAGGGCGGTATTTTTGAAGATTATGAGTGCTAGTTATTAAAACTGAGTTAGACACAAAGTTTGTGTCCGATCCACCCAATTCTTGTTTCATTTGATATCGGGACTCGTGGCGGAGGGAGAATACCAGCTACGGGTTCAACTGAATTTAGCTTTGGTTCAACATTTTACTTGTCTTCAAGATTCAATTGACCATGTACATATTATTAACTTGGAACCAATAACTTTAAAAACTTAGAATCCAAAACTCACAAGCTTTAAATTATGGCTCTGCCTCTTAATTGGATTCCCACGTCCAGAACTTAGAAATTTCAAAATTTGGATCCGCTTCTGGGGTGCTATTGGACATTGGTATCAACTTTAGAATCCGTTCAACTCCTTTCTCCTTGTCATGTCATGATCCATGGATCTCAAGTAACTTTACTGCATTGAATATACATGCTGATTGAACCAGAACAACATATTAATTACAACAAAGTAAAGGTGAAGACTAGAGAAAACTAAGAGAATATTTTATTATTTGATGCATAAAAACTTGCCTCCCAATCTGGTAGCCAAATATTGGCAAGTAAAATCCTCAGGCAATTCAATACAAGAAGTCTCTATCAAATAAATGTAATCTTTACAAATATGGTGAAATGTAATCTTTTTTATTTGCATGATGAAATACCAACAAATCATGAATAGTTCTACTCAGATTTTTTGTGTGGAAAAAAATTAATCAAAGGTTTCCATTCTGGCATGAGGGACCTTCCAAGCGAATATAGTCATACATAATCCCTTGGAAAGCGTTGGCTGTCTTTGCTTGTGTCAAAAATATGGTGTTTTCTCCTCCCAAAAGTAGTGAACCAGGTATTGTTACAGTGAACAACCAATAGATCCCATGAATAGCATGTCTTGCAATTGCATTGTCTCCTCCAATTTCTCCAGTTGAAAGTAGAGGAGGATCTGCTGTTGGATCGTTGATCCGGACCTTTTACAAAAAGTTTCAGCTCATGTTAGTCTTTCACTATTAGTTAGATAAGCAACAAACATTCATAGCTTGTTTGGCCGAGCTCCTAAACTCTGCTTATTTCAAAAAGTACTTTTGGAGAGTAGTAGTTTGTATTTGACTAATTGATGAGAGGGAGTTGCTCGGATGGTAAGCACCCCTCACTTCCAACCCGAAGGTTGCGAGTTCGAGTCACCAAGGGAGCAAAAGGGGTGGGAGCTCCTAGGGAGGGTAAAAAGAAAAAAAAAACGAAAAAAAAAAGATTTTGTATTTGACTAATCAACCTGGAAAGAACCTTAGCCAATATTAGAGCAACAATTTGTGCCTGATCAAGGTTCCAAAAGCGTTCACAGGAAAAATGCTGTTTATTCAGCTTTTAGAACACAGCTTCTGCTACTACCATGACGACCATTCAAAAACACGTTTTCTTTCTAAAAGCTTGGCAAAGCCACCTCAACTCTCTAAAATGAGCATTTTCTTCTAAAAAATAAAAACAAATAAGCAATTTTGGCTCCTTAGAAGCTTGACCAAACAGGCAATTATTGGGTGAGAACTGAGATACAATGGCGCCAACCAATTCAATTTATGTTCACATTATGTAAGATATTTGTATGAAACCTGCAATTCAGCATGATTGGAAGCTGCAAGTGCTACGCGCAATGTGTATGATCCACCTTGATCTACATTATCAATCTTGAACTTGATTTGCCATGTAGTACTTTGATATGCTTTGTCACCTATCTCCCTACACATACAAGTATTTACACACTGATTATGTCTTCAGTCTTGGAAATAACTTGAGAGTCTAAAGGAAGTCATCAGTAGGAACAGATTTATTCTTTCCTGTGAGTTAAGTGGATTTCACGAAAAACAATTTCTTATCATCTAATACAACTCAAAATATGAGTCTTGGGGAAAATGTTAGAGAAAGTACCTGTTAACCTGAGCAAAGAACCAGTCTTTCTGATAGTCACTAACTCCAACTGTGTAGACTAAATCGTTCTCGGGATATAACTCTGCATATCTCTCCCACAAACCATACTGCCTAAATCTGGCATAAAGTTACGACAGAATGTTTTCTTTTAGTTACCAATTGTACAAAAGTTACAAAGACATATATGTAAGTAAATTGCATTATTCAGTGATTGGCTCTTGAACATTAGCCTGTTTAAATTTAAGAAGTTGGTAAGGGCCTAAGGGGTCTCACTTGTCTTGATTTAGGTAAAGTTTGTTAACGTATTTCGGGTTTGGATCAGGAATATAAAATTCTGCAGCAGAGCGGTCAGGGATACCGATCTCCCACAAGGTAGGACCATCTCTTGGAGGCTCATAAACAATCTCACCCAGCCCAATATCACAACCTGCATTAATATTAAATATCATGGTTAGAAGTTAGAACCTTTGATAACTCAGAAAGTTTCAGCATAGATTCTATTTGAAATTGCAGCTACTTAATAGAACCTTCTGTTAAAGTTATTACAACTTCATACTTGTAATCTCCGATAAATCCAGGCACCACTCCGTAAAGATTATATGACCCTGCACGTATGTTCTTAATGACAAAGCAGCCATCCTCATCCGTCATAGTCCAAAATTGGTAACCCTGGTATAATGGCAATATGCATATCATGTCTGTTAGTAGTTTTAACTGAATCATACAGGTTAAATGAGCTTGTTTACTTATAAGGCACTGTGTTTCCCATTCAATTCAGAGCGATAGAGAAGAGTACCTTATTCTCTCTTTGCCATGATCCAGCGTCTCCTGGCGCTGCTAGTCCTACAGATGCAGCTTTTCCAGGTAAATTTTCTTTGCTCAAGTATCTGTCCATAAGATCATAAGACTAACTCAGATAACATAGTTACTGAACCTGGAAATGCAAAATGTGGAATTAAGGTAAGAGAGGACAGTACCTGTCTTGCACAAGCAATCGACCTCTAACTACGCCCCTTTGATCACAGTTAGGAAATTCTTCAGAAGTTGGGAAACTGTAAGGCCAGGATTGGACTTCTTCGTTCATCTAAATAATATAAAATGTGAAATTATGTCAAGTTAAGAATCATTATTCTCCATACTGATTTACTGTTGTGATTTCAACTTCTATCTTCTCTTTGTTCCTGACCTGTCTTTTTGCGTCATCCCAAAGCGATAGAGCCATGTCTTTGTCTGATATAGAATTAAAATATGTGAACACGGGGCCAAGGACTTTCTTCCACTCCTCCCCAGTTTCAAATTTTACCAGAAGCTCTGTACCAGCATAGTGGGAAGTTAGAAATATCTGCAATTTTTTAAAAAAGAAATTACTTGTAGGGAGTTATAGTTTAGAGGAATCATATGAATGAAGTCAGAGAAAGTTCACTATGCGATTGTGTTCATATAAACTATTGTATGTCTTTGATTGCTCGCAAACCGCTATACTAGAAAAACTTGGGAGGATACTGAGGATCACAAAACAACAAAATGCATATTTTTCACCGAAACCATGCTTACAGTTATCTGTCTATAATTGAACAAACATTAGCATGTTAACTGCTTACAGCAAGGGTGGTCGGGTTCACGTGGGAGGTTAAATCTTGTTTGAATGGCCCTCCTGTTCGAAATTCATTGCTCGGAGTGATTTGCCAAAACCCCACAGGAGGGTCAAAAGATATCCATCCATGCACTTGATTATCTTTGTTTTCAAGTGAATACTGATATTTGTCATCCACCTGCAGTTGGAGATCCAAAGGAGACAGTAAATTAAGTTCACTATAACCTCTAATTTACAATACAGCCTTACTCATTTAATGCTGTAAATTCCCTCAAGTATAATACCTCTCCTTTGAACTCTGGCTCTATAGGATCGACAAGGAGAACCGCTTCAGGATAGGCTAATGGTTCGCCTCTCCCTGGAAGCCGGTCTTCTGCACTAGGCATAAATCTTTGTCTATCATCTGTTATGACCATGTAGTGAAACCTGGTAATGCCAGAAGGATACTAGAGAGTTACTTTTTGTTGTTTCCGTTCTCAATTTCATTTTGTTAGAATTTGATCATTTTTACATCCTTAACGAAACAACATTTTGCTTTACGAAGAGATCTTTCAAAAGAACGTTGGACAAATGCCTTTCAGACTACATCCAAAGATTTTAAAGTTTTACATCTGATCTTTTTCTCTCCTTTTCTTACGCCCTTACGGTAAATTCCTTTCCCATGATAGAATATTTTGAATAACAAGTGATATGAGCATTGCAAATGAATCAAGTTTGTTCACTTCAACATGCTGTTTCATTTGGAGAAAATAGCTATGAAGATTCTTACTTTTCTTTATTGAGCATGAAAGCAATTCTGGTCGTGTTAAGGTGGAAAGCAGGCATGTCTTTCGTGTGCTCAAAGATGGCATATGAATAAAATCCCGGAACATCACGAAATACTACAAACCTGCAAATAGTCTATATCAGTAAGAAAGTAGTCCATCATTAATGACGAATTATACTCAAACGATTAGAAGAAAAAAATCTAAATTCAACAAGAACCTCCTATCAATATACAAAGGAGCTTGTTCACCCTGGACTTCTGGACTCCACATTCTTGTGAATGAAAGCTCAATTTGCTCCTCATTTTCCACTATAACTTGCAAATCTGTCCCTTGTATCCTGCACAATAATCCACACAAACAAAAAGAAGGATGATAATGCAATCTCTATACTTCTTAACCTTGGTTAATTCACTTTAGCACCCTAAAGACTATATTGCTTGGACTTCCCAAAAATGAGCTTGCACCCCTTTCGGGTCCTTCAAAAATGCACTACTTTTGGACGTTTCAATGTTCACCTCTAGGTATTTCTGAAAAGTCCGAGCAACATAGCTTAAGGGTGAACATTAACAGTTCTATATAATGTGTTCCACCTGATATTTCTAAGCAATATTAAACTTTTACTATAGGGAAAAGGATGAGAGTACAGAATACATACGTGTCAAACTTTCCCCTTGTTTTTGTACTACTCGGCTCGCTCCAATTAAGGTCCCAAAACCTGTTTGTTTCAACAGCATCAGATAAATCACTACCTATTCAACTATGGTTGTAAAAAAACCCATGGATTATCATCTTAATAAAATGATACAAACAGACTCAGATTTTGTACATCCTCGAAGACAGATTTCTTTGATTATACAACAACAACATACCCAATGTAGTTCCATATAGTGGAGTCTGGGGAGGGTAGGCAGAGAGGTTGTTTCTGCTAGACCCTCATTTCAAGGAAAAACAGTCCAAAGCAGTCCAGAAAAAGAATCAAAGGATGTGAAAGCATAACAAAACATTCTAAACAGTAACTACAACAAAATAATATGATAATCGAAGCACAAGAAACAACAGATAGTAACAGATTTCTTTGATTATCAGAATACAAAGGAGGAATTGTGATTACACCTTCTATATAACTTACCCTCCATTCAAATCTTTATTCTTTTGTTCCAGCAAGTTGTCAATTCCCTTGTACTTTATCCCTTTGATAATTCCTCCTGGATTTGTCCAAGTTATTTCCACAACTCCATTATTTATCACCACCTACAACAGAAAACACTCTTACAGAACAAAAAAAAACAATCTTTACTACCAAGACATATGGTAGATGGATGAGATTCCTCCATTATTAACTTGAGAATATATTTCAAAATCGAGGCTTTGGTTGAGCGAACAAATACAATGTATCTAATAAAATTGTATGTATTGACACAACTAGATTGAACAAACAAATTATACAGTATATCCAACAAAATTGTATATGTTAAGAGATATAACTTATCCCTATTGAACTTATGCCCGTCCCGTCCAATGTGCTTCTTTCACGACATGCTACAGTACAACTAGGTTGAGCAAACAGATACAACAGATCCAGCTCCAAGCCCACAGATACAACTCTAAAATAGTTGCTATGAACTGTAATTAAGCAAACTATAACTACAAACGGTAATTATGCTTCAAACTATAGTTATTTATGAAATTTCCTCATTAAAAATTCGATCTTTGCATCCCTTACCCTTCTTGGACCTTACCTAAATTGTCAACCTTCCTTGCACATCCACCCCCACCCCCTCAAAAAAAAAGAACAACCAGCAAAACAGAGACCAAGAAAAATAGGGAGAAGGAGGAAGTTTATTATGAAAATAACAAAATTAAGAGCAGTAAGTTCAAAAAGAAAAGAACTTTACATAGTCATTTTGAGCATTTAACAACAGTCCTGTAGAAGACATAGTTTCCCTAAAGTAACAATTTTTTTTCTTCTGTATCCCCACCTATTCAATGAAGAAAGATATTTAAAAAATTGTTTTCCAGGAAAATGTAACTCTTTTTGTGTTGAGCATTGCGATGCAAATTTGAATTATGAACACCATAAACACATGCCATAGACCCCAGAGGCTTATCCAGGAATTCGTCAGAGTGCACGAATACGAAAAAATGTATCTTAAATATAAATTTGATAAGTTTGATTTTTAGGTTCTTAATATGAATCAATAAATTTTAAAAATTATAGGTCCAAAATATATAATACTATTAGTTTTAAATTTTAATATACACATTTGATTTAATTATATAAAAATCTTATAGTGCAAAGTTTTTTAGGAACTTCCAATGTAAGCCACTTGAAAATTTTGAAAGATTAAAGGAAAAAAAACAAAAGAAAAATTAGTTGAAACATCAAAAGTATAATCGAAAACCACTTGGGGAGGTGTTACTTAAAAGGACAAGATAGATATAAGATTTAAATTTTTATCCTTACTTAGAGAGGTTGCACTTAATCATTATTGATTATTATATGATACTTTAAACATGAGTTCACACATCTATATTTAAATATTTTTTAAAAATATAACACTATTATATATAATCTAGAGATGGAAAGCATGAGTTCACGTGAACCCATGGCACCCCCTCTAAATACGCCCCTAATAGACCCCATAGTTGTACTCTCAAGTTTATCTACTTGCTCCTACATATTGACATCACCTACTACAATAGTAAATACTACTTGGGTTTCAAATTTATGTGATATTTTTTCTTTTTTAAGCAGTTAAAAAGGTACATTTCTATATTTAATATATGTAACAATTTTTAAGTTTTACTCAAATAAATATTTTATAATTTATTTTAGACAATAAATTTTAAAAGTTTTTCTTTCTTAAATCTTGTGTTACGTCAAACACCATCACATAAATTAAGACGGAGAGAACGTTTGGCCATAACTGTTTTTTTTAACCTTTTTGTGGAATAATTTTTTTGCGTCTAGACATGAAAATCTCAAATTCAACTTGAAGTTATATTTCAAATTGAAATTATTTTCTAACTCATTTTGAAATTGTATTTAAGTGCGTTCAAGCAAGAACATTATTTCAAATATTTTTTGCAAAAAGTATAATCAAACACAATTCCATCTTTTACTCCAACTTCAACTCCACTAATTTTTTAAAAAAAGAAAAATTTATGATCAGGCGCCTACTATATTTTTACAGCAAGTGTATAATAAAATATAATAAAATGGAAAATAGAATAACAACCTGCTAAATTTATTTAAAATTATTTGTTATTAATATATGTAATTTAAACCTGATAAATGAATACAAAATGTTCACGAGTTGAAAAGGCATAATTGTACAGATACTTAACGTAGAAGAGATAATTCAGAATCTGTCTCAAAAAGACAAAAGGCAGAAAAAGTAACATGATTCATTTGGTCCTCACATTTTGTCGTATGTTTTCCTCATTACACTCTATTATTAGTGATATTTTTTTAATTTTTTTTTCTATTTTCATATTTGAATTTGAATTTTAGTATCCTTCTTTTTTCATACTTTCACTTGATTCGCCAAAATAATCATAATCAAAGTATAAAAAAAAATAAAAAAAAATAGATAAAGACAGAACAAAATCAAATTATTTGCTTCATTTTTTTTGTCTCCATGCAAATCATAATGAATCGACTTTGCCACCAAATATTTTTCTTAAAGAGTGTACAAAAATAATATTAATATCGTTATACTGAAATTACTTTTTATTCACATTTGATTTGAATATTCTTCTGATATAAGCCAATTGGGACAAGTGGGAATTGTAGTCTCCACCTAATATTTATGTTTCACACTCCTTTCCCCTCTTTCAATATGTCATTTTCTCTCATATATCTTTCATTAAACTCCACGTTCACTTTTACTTATTCACAATAATAAAAACAAGTATTTCATAGGTCAAGACAAAAATATCTTTTTTTTCATATTTTATCCTTAATATTAGTTACTTGTTTTAAAAAATCATTTGTCAAAACTTAAAATTATACATCATATGTATCTTGTGATAAAATACATATATTAATCATTTTGTCTTAAAAGGACATGCAAAATCTGAAGCGGACAAGTAAAAGTAAAAGACGTAAACATAAACGTGTCCTTTAACTTGACCTCAGATTCACGAATAGACACTTAAACATGTATAAAGTTGAAGAAGTAGGTACATTACGAACTCTAGGACACGGATATTGTTATTTTAACTTCTCAGATAGTAAGAAACACAATTTGATAAAAGTATCAGTTGATGGATCATTACAGTAAATCTGCTAGGAAACTTGAGTGTCTGCAGTTTTCCTCTGGAAAATAAGTGTGCCTACTAAAACAGCAATGCCTGTTATTGCAAGTGTTGTAAACAGAAGCCGCGTCTTGGGAACTGCACGTAGCTTCCTTCTAGGAGCACCGTGATCTCTCTCAGCCGGACTAGTGCTACTTCAAAGATACAACAAACACGACGAAAAAGTAAAGACCAGGGAACTTGCCACACGAACATAAGATATAGCAGCACAATAGTACTACAGTTGCACAAAGTATTAGTAAATTGTTTACTTAGGAGCACTTTATAGGGTCGTTTGGTTGTTGGTTAGAGTTATAATGGTATCAGTGCTCACTAATCGTTGAGACAAGATCCATAGACCACTCGTACCAAAACAAGAGAGGAAAGGCAAAATAAAGGCATGAAATGCATGTCTGAGCGACAATTACATTAAGGTATGAATGACAGAGAGATGCATGTTTCCGATGGACTAATGGTTGGACCTCATAAACATCACCAAAGAATCAAAGCCAAATCTACTCTCAACTTTGAAAGGAAGGTTCAAAACGACTACGGAGACATGAAAAGTGTCTACTAGATCAAAATTTCAGGTTCGTATACCTGGAAGATTCTGAAATGGTGTCTGTGCCACCACTACACCTACTCTCGTGAACATCTCTTTCACGGAGAGTAATATATCTGCTACACAGATGACAGCGTTCTGTTTTATCCCCACATGCTTCCTGCTAAACGATTGCAAATATTATAACAGCAGGATACTGGAAAGTTCAAACGTTCCAGAAAAAGTACAAATTAGAAAGAAGCTTTGATCATAGGTAGTAATTATAACCTCATGCTCAACTAAATCAATTGCAGGGAAAAGAAACTCGCCAACTATGAAGAAGTAGGAAAAGAATGTTATCCCCTAGCCTACGAAAAAGAGAAGGCCAAAGATATCCTTCTCGTAAATCAGAACAGAATGACAGAAGCATAGCAGTGAGCGGGAGAACATAACATATATCTTCATCAAATGCAAAAACTTTAGAAGAAGAAAGAGGCATAACTTGAATCGAATGTTCTTAAAGACTTCGTTCAAGCACTCTTAAGCCCTGAAACTAGGTGCAGGACAGGCTGAACGCTTAAATGTTAGCTTTGATGATAGCACGAACCACCAAGGCATTTGAAAAAGGGCAACATTAACAAAAAATGTGTATAGTAATGTGATTTATTAAGCAAACATTATGAGTAAATGAGGAATAGGAAACTTAAAATAATATAACGAAACAGTTTTGATTTTCTTCACTTACCAGTGCATCATTGCTCAAAAAATGTTCTTCTGCATTAGAAGAAGAAATCGATCCGTCACTGGAAACAAAACAATTCAAATTAGCAAATGATGAAATATACAACCACACAATCAAAGATCTGCTCAGCTTTGAGAGAAAGGTTCAAAACGACCTTGGAGACGCGAAAAATCCCAACTAAATGAACATTTTAGGTTCGTAATACCTGGAAGATTCTGAGATGTTATCTGTGCCTTCATTGCATCTACTCGTATGGACCATTATTTCACGGAGTCTAATATATACGTTACACAGCTGGCAGAGTTCTGTTCTATTCCCGCATACATCCTGGCAAAGGAATGCAGATATTATAAGAGCAGGATACTATCGTTCAGTCATTTAACCAGAAAAGGTACAAAATAGAACAAACAGCTCAATCATAGATAGTCGTTATAACCTGATGCATAAATAAATCAATTGCAGGCAATGGAAACTCGCAATACTTGCATGCCACAAGCCTTTGTGGGCAATTTTCACCTTTGTGAACGGCTAAAACCTCACGCTCCATTGTCTCGTTACACAAGGAACAGGATACCTGAAAATTAACATGCATAAAAAGGATCGAAGAGATCAATGAGCAAGCAATACAATACACGGGATTAATTGATATAGTTATAGATAATCGAGAACTCCTTGCGTGTAAAAGTTGAGAATGCAATTAGAGAAGGGAAAAACGAATAGGTTCACTTGCAGGAGCATGAGTGCTCAAGAAATGTTCATCTGCATGTTTTTTTGGAACCATATCCCCACAGAGTTTACATTTTTCAAGCTTCCGTGAGCAGTGAGGAACATGCAAATCGAGATTGAAAGAAGGAATCGCTCTGTCACTGGAAACAGAACGATTCAAATCAGCAAATTATGAATAATAACACAACATAGGAAAAGATCATATTTAGAGTCAGATAAGAAGAAGCTGACAAACATACAAGGTGAAACTTGAATAAATATGACATTTAGCATGATATGATTGACTAAATCCACATTTTCCTGTAGCTCACAGCCCCGCCACGAAATGAATTACAACAACACCACAAGTGGAGTCTGGAGAGGGTAGGATACGCAAACCTTATTTCTACCTTTATGGGGTAGAGAGGCTACTTTTAGTAGACTCTTGATCGGCTCAAAAGAGATGTATCCGACATAGGATTGTAAGAAATATAAGACAATAAAGTAGCAAGATACAAAACAAATTTAGCACCAGTTAGTAGTGCACATCGAAGAATAAGAAACTACGCGATAACTAAAGAATACTACTAAAAGGAAGAAGAGGAGAGCGGGCTAGACCTCTGCCTCTTCCACACAAAGTGTGACAACACACTCAATTACTTACTAGCCTTCTGCCTTAATTAATCCTCGACCTTCATACAGTCCTATCCTATCTAAGGTCACTCTTAGTCAGCTAAAGTTGTGTCATTTCTTGTCTAATCATCTCTCACCGTTCTTCTTTGGCCTATCTCCACCTCTTCTAACCGTTGACTACAACCAACCTCTCACACTTGCGCCTCCTTGCACTTAAACACATCAGTATGGTGTATTAAATTGTCAATGCAAACTAGCATCCCATCTTTAAAGATTTTTCCTTCTTCACTTAACTAGGGACAAGAAGTTGCAGCTAAAACCAAAGTACCAAACGCAAATATTGTCTTTATTAATTCCAGCAAAGGTAACAAAAACATGAAATAATAACATACACAATGTAATCCACAAGTGGGGGTTTGTAGAGGGTAGAGCGTACGCAGACCTCCTTACCTCGGACAGTAGAAAGGTTGTTTCCAAAAATAACCCGACTCAAATACATCAAATCAAAGTATTTATGGAAAAAAATTGAATACCACAATGGAAAAACATGTCAATTTGATATTGGATTTTAAAAGTATTTTATTACTTGTGGGTCCTGTCTATGTGACATAAAAAAATAAATTATGGTCCTGTATGGTAAAAGACACACTTGAACTTAGCATAATTAGATGTTTTTTGACCATTAATTCTAAATTTACTGACTTCATTGATACACAATTAAATTAACTTCGCTAAATATAAATAATTTCACAAGTGATTTTTGAGAAATTTACTCCACTTCTAACTATCTTCGGGGTGGCCCTTGGGATTGGGACTTCCATGTTGGAAGTCTGAAGTTCAAAACCCCTTGTCAATTTACCTTTTGGATCGAGCTCGTGGCATTGGGCCAATGCAGGTTATATGTGATTTGCAAGCTATTACATAGGAGCGGGTTACCTGCGCACCCAAAGGTAGCTTTTATAACAACAATTATATGCAACTTACCAGTGAGTGCAAATACTTGTGACTTGATCAGAAGCTACATCCATTATTCCCCTCAAAAATCACTTAATTTGATTAAAACCTCTAACATAATAACAAAGAAAAAAAAGGGATTAATCAAAATTCAAAAATCGAGAAGGAAGATGATAGTTTAACTATAATTTAAGAAAATTCGATTGAATAATCTATATAAATTCAACTCTATTTCATGAATTTGTTTAATTCCAATTAAAATTTTCACATAAATTTTATTCAAAATTCAATTATTTGCTTAAATAGAAAAAACAACCTGAGATTCTGCAAAAATCAAACAAACTTGAAACAGAAGAAGCCCGATAATATTTAGAAGATTTTTTTTCTCATTGTATTTATATTTTATATATATATATAAAAGAAAAGAGATAAAACCTCTTAAACCCTAACTCTAACCTATTAGGACTATGATGCCTATTATTTATTACAAAAAATAAATTTACGTTAACCCTATAATTGTATATAATATGCTTGTGTTTTCCTTTCCCACTAAAATAAACAAAGTCCATATTATTGTCTTTTCCTTTTCTACCATTGCCCAAGTTTTTGAGTAAAAATGATAAATTGAATATTGCCTGAGATGTTTGGTCAAGTCCTATAACGAGTGAAACCCTCGTTTGTGTTGATAAAATGTTGTCTAAGGAAAAAGTCTTTACAACCAAGTGAGCGGAGTGACGTGCCAATGCTACTAATCATTGCCTCCAATAGCATCATGAATGTCATTATTTTCAAGAAGACAAATTACATTATTTAGATCAACTAGAAACAAAAATTGATTACATACAACAGTAATTGTCCATATCTTTGATTGCATGTTAGTTCTTTGTAGGTACATTATGGATTCTTGGAACTCCTAATTAAAATTGACGTAATATCAGTTGATGGATAACAGTAAAGATGCTACGACACTTGACTGTCTTCGGCTTTTTTCTGGAAAATAAGTGAGCCAAACAAAACAGCAACGCCCGTTATAGCAATTGTAAATAGAAGCCGCTTCCTGGAAACTTCGTGTGGTTGCCTTCTAGGAGCATCGTGGTGATCTCTCTCAGCTGGACTAGTGTTCCTTCAAAGATACAAGAAACACGACGAAAAAGTAAAGACCAGAGCAGAAGATATAGCAGCACAATAGACAATAGTACAGTTGCAGAGAGTATAAGTAGATGGTTTAGAAGTGTATTTACTTTATTGGACGCGACATATGATGGAAACAATTGGAATGTAGGAAAAGAGAGACCTATGTCTAAGCAACAATATGAATAACCACATGCACATATTTAGGAGCACCTTGAGGGGTCGTTTGGTTGTTGGCTAGAGTTACACAGGTAGTTTTAGTTATGCAGAGTTACCTTAGTTTTCTATCCTATATAAACTAATGCATAAATTGACTCATAACCTATACATGTTTTAGTTATGTAGGATTGTAAACTGGTAACCAAACACCGTATCTGGTGTGCTGAACATGAATATACACAAGAATCTCGGATAAAATCTAGGTCAAACATGGCCAGGAGACATATGTTTGTACACTTGTTTCTCATCCATAATACATGCATATAAATATGTATATTCTTGTTTCCTTTATGTTTTACCTGCCCAATAAAGGGTGATCAAACTCTAATTTTTTCTAAGGCTACACTGGAGTTTCTTTTTTCTTCTTTCTTTGTGGTTAATCCTACGTCTATCTTATCTACGTCCATCAAGAAAGTTTTTGCTTTCTTCTTCTGCGCTTTGTCCTCCCTTAATACATTTGATCATCTCTAGTTAGAAAGAACTCTTTCTGCTTAATGGAATATGGCTCTCACATATTTAGAGACTCTGGAACTTCTAAGTTTGTCAAATTTACAGTATATTACATTGGTGGAACAGGTGCATATTTGAGAAAAGCGGGCTTTAGATATAGTGTATGAGAAACCTGGAGTTGAGGATCAAAAGAGTTGATAATAAAATGAGCAATTGTTAGCTCCCGCAATGCCCTATGCAGAACGTTATGGTTTTCAAATAATAATAGGTGAAAAGGGTGTGATTTAACCGCCTTCCCACGGGGGTTAATAAACTCAAGAGTCGTTTGGATGCTGGTTAGGAAGTGAATTAACATATATTAGAACCAACATAACGAGTACCATGTTCTGTAGCATTTTAGTTGCTATTTATAAAATTAATACTGATTTTCATAGCAACATACATAGCTATACAACAGGGGGTTGGCCTCAGGATTGAGCTCGTCGCATGGGGCTTGCCTAGTGCAGTTTACTACTCATGTGTGGCTTGCGAGCTATATCACAAGAATGGGGTTTACCCTGTGTGCACCCAAAAGGGTAGAGGCTGCGGGTTCCCTTGTCATAAAAAAACATACATTGTTCAAAAAGCAACTTATCCAATATCCCTTTAGACGAGCTTTGTCAAGTTGGATTGAATCGAAAAGCAGAAAAGTATTACATGGTAGCAAGCCTTGTCACAGTTGCTAACCAGAAAACTTGACACGTTTCCAGGAATAGAAAATGACTCAACACCATATCAAGAAAAGATTACAAGCTGGAACCTATATACCTTTTATGATGTCAGGTTTATTAGTCATGATCACTAACCAACGACCGTTCATATCCAGCCATGATGGTATTAGGCTGATTATATCATGGCATTACTCCACAGTGCATCTATACAGAATGTTTTCACTTTTATGTTTTCTTTTTGTCTTCAGATTAGAGCGGTGTGGGTTTAACAAAGGGGTTCTAAGTCTTGTAAGTCGGTGTTCACTTATCATTGTGACAAGATCCATAGATCAATTGTACCAACAAGAGAGGAAAAGCAAAATATAAGCACGAAATGCATGTCTGAGGGACAATTACGTTAAGGTAAGAATAACAGAGAGATGCATGTTTCCGCTGGACTGACGGTTGGACCTCATAAAGATCACCAAGAATTCAAAGCCAAATCTACTCAACTTTGAAAGGGAAGATTCAAAGCGACCTTGGAGACATGAAAAATGTAGACTAAATAAATTTTCTAGGTCTGTATACCTGGAAGATTCTGCAATGATGTTTGTGCCTCCATTACATCTACTCTCATGGACATCTCTTTCACAGAGCCTAATATATCTGCTACACATATGACAGAGTTCTGTTCTATTCCCACATACTTCCTGGTAAAGGAATGCAGATATTATAACAGCAGGATACTGAAGTTCAAACATTCCAGAAAAAGTACAAAACAGAAAGAAGCTTAATCATAGATAGTAATTATAACCTGATGCTTAAATAAATCAATTGCAGGCAAAGGAAATTCGCAATACTCGCATGTCACAATCCTTTGTGGGCAATTTTCACCTTTGTGAACACCTAACACCTCACGCTCCATTGTCTCACTACACAAAGAGCAGGCTACCTAAAAATTCATGCATAATATCACATTAGAAAGTTTGAAGCTAGCTTTAAAGAACAGCAACTTTGAAGAAGTGAGAAGAATTCAGTAGCAACACCTTACACCATACTTAATGTTATTATAAGAAGGAAGTTCTATCCTTTCCTTTTGTATTGCACAGCCATGAAATGAGGTACAAAAATATGTATTTACAAACACAGAACTGACAAATGTGCATATTCACACAAACAGTATCTGGAAGCAAACTGGAAAATAAAGGAAATCGAATAGATAAAATTAAGATATCTATCTCAAAAGGGACCAATATATATTGGGATCAATGGATACAGTTATAGGAAATCGAGAACTCCTTGCGTGTAAAAGTTGAGAATGCAAGTAGAGAAGGGGAAAAATGAACTTTTTCCCTGTAAAATCCCACGGCATCATTGACAAAAAATGATGAGATTAAACAATAGGTTCACTTACCGGAGCATGAGTGCTCAAGAAATGTTCTTCTGCATGTTTTTTTGGAACCACATCCCCGCAAATTTTACATTTTTCAAGCTTCCGGGAGCAGTGAGCAACATGCAAATCGAGATTGGAAGAAGGAATCGCTCTGTCACTGGAAACAAAATTTTACAATGTGTTATCCACAATCCCAGAGATCATTCATCATATATTAAAGTCATGAACTCTTCAACTTCCATTGGAAATGAGGATTAAATAGTAAATCCACATGTAGCTCACATCCCCCGCGCAAAATAAATCGAAAGAGTAAAACACCCATTAACACTTGCGCCAACATCACAATATACAAGTAGACACCAATAGCCTAGCTGGTATTTGATTTTCCATATTGTACCTTATATGCACATTGCAAACTCTAACCAACGTTTTGGATTATGGAATTTTTTACCCCAACCTAGTTCAAGGGTAGCCAGACCGTAGCTTGCTAATCAACCCAAATTGCAACTAATGCATCCCCTTAACCAAGCTAAAATCATGATCAGTTTTTGCTGATAAATGAATATTACTCCCTCCATTTTAATTTGTTTGTCTCACTTTCCTTTTTAGTCCATTTCAACAAGAATGTCTCTTCCCTTTTTTGGCAACCGTTGAGTGCTTTCGCTTTCATGTCGACAATTCAATTAAGACGATTGCAACAGGGATGAATCCAATCCGGAATATGAACAATAAAAGAAAATACCTATTAAACCACTTACAAGAATACCAGCTACAATACCTATTATCCAAAGAGAAACCGTTCCTATAGTATGCGCCATTTACCCCACTTCCCTCAAGATTTCATCAAGTGGTCATGCTAGAGACATACATTATGAGCTCCTTCCGACTGAGCTAAGGAAAATCTTATTTATTCCCTTATTCTTTTTTTGGAAACTCTTTAATTTTAACTTTTCACATACATTTTGATATGTTTTATATATCTTTACTTTAAGACCACAAAATTCAAAAGTCCGTCAAGTAAATTCAGACAAAAAAATTGATACAGAGTCAAAACACACCACGATTTCAATGCACACTAGCATCCAAGAGGCAAACAAACCCAAATACTGTGTATATAAATTCCAGTTAAGGGACTAAAAACGAAAAATAATTATGGAATTTATAGTTTTCATACATTTCTATCTTCTAAAAAAAAATTAAAAAATTGAGAACAAACTTACCAGTAACTGCAGATACTTGTGGCTTGATCAGAAGCTACCGCCATTATTCTCCTCCCAAAAACAATCTCTGAGATAATAATAGAGAAAAAGGGATGAATCAAAATTCAGTAATCGAGAAAGAAGATGATAAATTAATTTTTTTTCCCATTGAATCTTCTAGATACATTCGGCTATATTTCAAATTGTTCAATTCGAATCAAAATTTTCAGATAAATTGTTCAGAATTCAATTGTTTGCTTAAACAGAAGAACAACCTAAGATTCTCTGAATTGCAATTATCAATTCGATTGATGAAATGATCGGTGAACGGAGGAAGTTGAAGAATTTGGTTCACTTACGGGTCTGGGCTTCTTGGGCTTTAAGTTGGATCAGTTGGAGTACGGGCTAGCCACCTTTCCGGACCCATTTTTATTTTCGAAACGTGGTACGAATAGTAACACAAATACACATAAATACAATACGCAATGCAATTTGTTATGAATTATAACGTTTATACGCAAGACCCCTCTCTCTCTCTCCTCCTTCTAGCATATAGTTACGAGTCGTAATTAAACAAACTATAGACCATAGATATCTAATTATGTCCAAACTATAGTCATTTTGAAAGTTTTTTTTTTTTAAAAAAATACGTTATTTGGTTTACAATTTAGAAATCCGCATAACTAATACAATTATAAGTTATAAGAGAATCTATGTATTATTTTTGTATAAAATAAAAGATGGAACAACTTGAATAACTAAACACCCCCATAACTAGGGGCAGAGCTAGGAAGGACCATGGGATGCATCTGAACCCTGCAATAGAAAGTTATATATGATTAAAATTATTTATTATGTATATATACATAAGATGTTGAAGAACCTCATTCTACTTCTTTGTGTCTTACTTCTTCATATTTCAAACCCTTTAGTGAATATTTCGGCTCCACTATTACGCATAACTAATACATGTATAAGTTATGGAAAAAAATAAAATAAAATAAAAAAATAATAATATATATATATATATATAT
>NW_006239553.1:0-15262 GCF_000226075.1 Solanum tuberosum
ATATATATATATATATATATATATATATATCAATTAAGTGAATTTATCAGCCTTAATTATACCAAAACAGTATATGATATTGATTTAGTATCAGTTAAGCGAAATTAGTTGGGGGATAAATAGTGTAATTATTTAGTGGGACATGAATATAAAGGGGTATATGTTTGTAATTATTTTGCTTTTATGGGATATTTATTTAGTTTCCCCTTCTTCTTTTTCACCATAATGATCAACTTTTCATTGATGAATCCAATATTTGTAAACGAAAAGACAATTCTTCTCATAATCGATTAAGAGTTTGTTTGAATTGACTTATTTTTAAGTTAAAAATAACTTTTAAATATATTTGGAGTGTTTGATTAAATTAAGGAAGTGTTTATAAACATTTGATTTTAAGTCGATTCAACAAGGCCCTTAGGGGTCGTTTGGTTAGAAACAAGTTATCCCAGGATAAGTTATCCCGGGGTTAGCTATCCTAGGATAACTTATCCCACCATGTATATGGCATAACTTATCCCATCACTATTATTTTTAATCCCTCACACCAAACGAGCCGTTAGAGTATGTTTGAATAGGCTTATAAAAAGTATATACACTTATAAGTCAGTAATAAATATGGGATATCCTATTTTGACTTTTGACTTATTTTTAATTTAATTTTTTGATTCCAGTGTTGTAGGTTAATACAGACGTAGAGGACTTTGGAACACGACCGGGAGCAGGAAGAGGAGACACCACAGATGATTGTGAAACTATAGGAACAAAATTAACACCGTCAAAATGAACTCGTGAGGAATTAGCTAGACGCCTCAACACATCATTGTTGGTTTGTTGGCGAAATTGCTGAGCAAATTTATCCTTGAAATGCGTCCAATCCAAAAATAGATTGTTGCAAAATAAGCTATTAAACCAAGTCAAAGCTTCACCCTCAAGGTCATTATGAATGAAGCGGAAGCCAGTCATTCGCATCGAAGCCAAGGTATGTGAAGTACAACTTAGCTCGAAAAATCCAACTTTCTGGGTTGCCTTCACCACTGAATCTAGGTAGAAACATCGCCATTGTTGGAGTACGATCAATGAAAGCACCAATGTAGCAAACCTGAATTGCTCACTATATTGATAAGAGAACTGAAACGCGATTACAACTTTAGAATCGTAATTGCAATACCCATACGACTGAATTACAATGAAAGCATGAAAATAACAAGTTACAACGATAGAGATAAGAACGAGGACGAGAAACTTAGACTCTAGAATAAGAAGAGGACGGGCATTTTTCTTCAATATCCATTAACCCTTCTTTCAAACTTTTTCTCCCTTTTAATCAAATGTTAATTGGGCCTGGATCCCAATTAAAACACTTCAATATTTTACTTGGCTCAATCTCGTTCACCACTTCTAACTCATACGCCCTTACAGAGTTTACTTGGTTCACAACAATCAAAGCCACTGAATACAAGATAAAGCTCAAGAGTCCTTGAATTTATATTCGAAAAAAATGAATCAGAAGATTCATAGAGGATTGTAACATGCATATTTTGATAACAAATAAATACACAATTATTGCAATATTTTTTTATCTTGATTATTATTTTCTGGACGAGAATTCTTATGTCTACACTCCCCTATAACAAACATAAAACTATAATACAACATTGTAATTATCAATATAGCATAATTATAACCTTAATTTATTAGAAAAGATCAACATTTTATTATTCATAATAAAGATTAGAATCCAAGCGTGGAGTAAGTTGAACTTCGAGTGGAGAAGCTTTGAGAATTGTCAATCCAAAGCTCTCACTCATATCAATTGCTTCATCTGAAGGTCTCTTAATATCAAACCCCTGCAATAAAACAGATACCACATATTGCAACACTTGAAGGGCCAAGGAAACACCGGGGCACATTCTCCTTCCACTACCAAACGGAATCAACTCAAAGTGATTACCCCTTACATCAACATCCTTATGAGTCGTCAAGAACCTCTCTGGCTTAAATTCATGCGGATTTGGCCATATTTCAGGATCGTATTGTAACTTCCATACGTTCACTAATAAGCGAGTCCCTTTTGGTATATCGTATCCACTAACAACACAATCCTCAATCGACTCGTGCGGTAACATGAGCGGTGCGGCTGGATATAAACGAAACGATTCCTTAACAATAGCTTGAAGATAAACCAAGTTCTTGATGTCCGATTCTTGGACCCATCTGTTCTTGCCAATATGAGTGTCTAGCTCATCTTGGGCCTTTTTTAATGCTTCGTAGTTGTTTAGGAGTAAAGATAAAATCCATATTAGAGTTACGATTGTGGTATCGGTACCTGCCGTTTGCAGAGCCTGCCAATTTCAGCAATCAACTCCACATTTTACAATATATAGCAAGATATTAATAATCACTGACGTTATAAGTGCCAAGTTAAAAGACATGTTTACGTATTATTTATGCATTTTTAGAACGTACCATACAAGTAGCTTTGATAATGGCATCAGTATCAAAACCATGAAGATTTTTATCTTCACAAATTGACAACATGACATCCATGAAATCTTCTTCATCCCCACAATTATTTCCCCTTAATTTCCTCTTTCTTCTATGCTCAGCTAACCAATCTTCAACAATAAAGTCAATTTCTTTAGCAGTCGATTTCATGATCTTCTCATGTCCTCCAATATCCAACCATCTTAGATAAGGTAAAAAATCAGCCACAACAAAAGCCCCCAACAATTCAAGAAGTCTCTGAATTGCTTTGTGAGCTTTACTCCTTTCTTCATCTTCATTACCTGTTACAGAGGTAGGTGAATCCAAAATTTAAATTTCGTTCAACATCCAGATTTCTACAAGTACTATATGAACTCAAAACTTAATTCTAGTACTCTACTCTATGTTTGGAATTTCGAGATTCAAATTACTAATTTTTGAATAATACTTACTTAGTCATATATATGTAATAACATATTGATGATTAAATTCAAAATTAAATACCTGTGTATTGTACTCCAAATAGCAACTTGACCATAGTATTCATAATTAAATTCCCAAACCATTCCTTCATCTCTATCTTCACAGCACCATTTAAATTATTTTTCAGCCAATATTCATAAGTCTCTTTAACAGCTGATTTTACTTCAAATTCTCTAACGTGTTTAAGCATTTCGATTCGCCGAGCTGAAAGGAATTCAGTGGTGACTATTTTTCTAATCTCTCTCCAGTAAGGCCCATAAGGCCCAAGCCCAAACATGGCGTAATTGTAGCCCAATATCTCTGAAGCTATGGATTTGGGCCGGTTCGCAAAGGCCTTGTCATTCGTGGTGAAACATTCTTTGGCTATTTTGTGATCACTCACGATTACTACATCATTTACTCCCAGCTTTAATCGGAAAATTGGACCGTATTTTTCTGCCATTTGGCCGAAGATTTTGTGAGGCATTTGAGGTCCGTTGAGCAGGTGGAGATGACCGATAATCGGCCATGCTCCGGCAGCTTCTGGTACATTTTTACTCTGCTTTTTAGCTGAGAAAAATAGTTTGCGAACATAGAAGAAAGAAAGGAAGGAGATAGCTAGTGTAAGGGCAATCAGAGAGAAATCCATGGCTATGGTTAATTTGTTACGTAGTTATGCTTCTTTTCAATTTATAGACTATAGTAGTATATTTTGAATAGTTTTAAAAAATTTAAATTTTAAATACTAAATTAATATTATTTTATTTAATTTTTAAGAAACGAGTAAAAGTAAACTCATAAATACGTTTTCTAAAGAGAAAAGACATAAAGTTACCACTGAAGTTGTCTTGAATTTTAAAAAAGACACATTAACTTTGTGGGTGTCCTATTACCCAACAAAAGTATTGAGTATCTTTGTAAAATGACCATTTTAACTCATTTTCTCACTCACTATATTTGTGACCACGCACATGACGCGCGCGAAGGTCCTTTTTTGCTGTCAAAAACCAATTGAAAAGTGCCACATTTCAATTATTTTCTTTATTAATTATTTACCTCATCATTTTTATTTTATTTTAGTTGAAATAGGACCAAAGGTCCACTTTATTAAGTAGAGTTAAGTAAGAGGAGATCAGGAGGATCAATTAGAAGACTGATTAAGTACATGCTATTAGATGTTGTTAAGTATGATTAAGTACCTATTATAAAGTAGCATTAGGTAAAAGAAGAGCAGGATTAATTAGAAGACTGGTTAAGTACCTGTTATTTAGTGGCGTTAACTATGATTAAGTAGTGTTAGGTAAGAGGGGATACGGATTAATTAATTATATAGAGTTGAGTAGCATAAAGTAAATAAGGAAGAGGAGGAAGAAGGGTATTTTACTATATCACCATTTGAATGAAATAAATATAATGTCTTGAAAAATGTAATAGAGAAATTACGTATTATAATTATCCTTTGAGTAAGTTTAAAATTATCCATTGATTTCATAAAATGGACAATTATTATTGGACATCTAATCCCAACATAGTATAGTGAACAACTATTGTTGGACTGAGGGAGTATTAAGTATTGTTAATTTTGATTTGTGGTCAAGTAGGGTTAGGCAACACTAATAAGTAGGAATAAGTATTTCTACAGTTTCACTATTTCAAAAATTAATTTTCACTTTTATTTGTTACTTCTTCATAATGTACTTTTTCAACGTTTAATACTTACTCACAATGGTGGTGGAAGATAACCCATGATTGCTTTACTACCAACGACAAGGCCTTGGCAAAGTAGCCTAAAGCGTTGTCTACAAAATTACAACTGTGCCCTTTTTGGTATGGGCCCTTATGGCCTATATTGGCGAGAAATGAAAAAAATAGTTGTACTCGAATTACTTTGCAATCATAGGGTACAAATGCATGGACACATTTTTTGAATAGTTTTTATATATTTAAATTTTAAATATTAAATTAATATAATTTTATTTAATTTTGAAGAAACAAGTAAAAGTAAATTCATGAGTACATTTTATAAAAATAATTACACACGTGGGCCTAAAATAATCCAATTTTGGATTGATCCACCATAATGGTGAAAGTAAAATGTCAGCATGTAACTTCCAGAATTTTCCAGTGGTAATTAATACATATCTCATTAGTTTATGTGCTAATAATCTATCTTTTCATGAGTTTTCAATATTATCATTCATATCACCTATTTTGATCTTCAAATACAAATATCTCGGATACATGTTAAGAAAATACATTTTTGCTCCATTTTTAGTGTGAATCTTAGACATTATTAGTTGTTAAGTTCTCTTGAAATATGATTTACAAATCTGATTGAAAAAACAAATATGCAAAAAAACTTAATTTAGTATATATATACTGATTTAGTATCAGCTAAGTGATATTATCAGTCTTAATGATACACCAACACAATATATGATACTGATTTAATATCAGTTAAGCGAAAATTATCTGCATTAATGAATGGGGTATAGGATGTAACTATTTTTTTTGGGAAAATTGTATATAATAGCAAACTATTAATTCAAATTAAATGCTATAACCATAGTTTGATTTAATTGTACCCCATAGCAAACTGTTGTTATTTCGCCTCTCTCCTGGTGAATCTCGCTCGCCACTCTCGTTCTCGTTAGGCAGTCTCCCTCGCTTCTCTCACTTTTATACAAACACAAATGTATAAAATGTGTTTGTGTTTGTATAAATCGAGAGAAAATTGTATATATACATATATTTAATTCCGTTCCCCTCTCTCCCTTCTCCCAGATCTTGCTCGTCACTCTCACTCGCATCTCTCACTTTATACAAACACAAAAGTATACATTGCGTTTGTGTTTGTATAAAGCGAGAGAAAATTGTATATACAAATGCATCTATTTTCGTGCTATACACTTATGATTATACAAATACGATCTTCCCCTGCCCAGTTTTCTTTTGTCTTTCTCTCTTTCTCGCTTTATACAAACACAAATTATACAATTGATCTTTTGTATATGTATACCGAAACAGATTATACAATTGCTTTCTTTTGTACATGTATAGCGAAATATACATATTTATGTTTGCTATGGAGCGCAATTATGCAAACTATAACTATAGCATACAAATATGATTTTTATATTTGCTATATGTGAAAGTTGCTCTTTTTTATTTAGAGAAAATGAGTATTTTTTGAATTACTTTGGATTGAAGTATGAACATGTAATTATTTTGAGTTTTATGGCCCATTTACGTAGTTTTTCTATAAAAAATGGTTCATCCTAAACTTAAAGTAGGTCATTTTTGGCCCACTAGTCAATAATGCGGTGCACAGAATTTAGACACGTATATAATTTATTTATTTTTTAGAAAAGCTTAAGTATCTATATAAAGGCAGACCAACGTAACCATTAACCAATATGGGGTTGTTTGATAGCTACATAAAATCATGCATGTTTTGATAAAACATATGAACAAGTTACATCATAAGGAAATTTAAGTAATTGATGCACTGATTAATAATGTGTATGAAATAATTCATAACTTATTTGGTATTAATTTTAATACATTTTCATTCACTTTAAAAAGAAGGCTAACAACGTAACAAATTAATCATCAAAGCCATGGATTTCTCTCCAATTGCCCTTACGCTAGCTATCTCCTTCCTTCTTTTCTTCTATGTTCGCAAACTATTTTTCTCAGATTATACGCGAAATAGAGGTGTACCACAACCTACCGGAGCATGGCCTATCATCGGCCATCTCCACCTACTCAACGGACCTCAAATGCCTCACAAAATCTACGGCCAAATGGCAGAAAAATACGGTCCTATTTTTCGATTAAAGCTCGGAGTAAATGAAGTAGTAATTGTGAGTGATCACAAAATAGTCAAAGAATGTTTCACTACAAATGACAGGGCCTTTGCAACTCGGCCCAAATCCATAGGTTCGGAGATATTGGGCTACAATTACGCCATGTTTGGGCTTGGGCCTTATGGGCCTTACTGGAGAGAGATAAGAAAAATAGTCACCATTGAGTTCTTTTCAGCTCGGCGAATCAAAATGCTCCAACACATCAAACAGTTCGAAGTTAAATCAGCTGTTAAAGAGATTTATAATAGTAGTATTAGTAATTTAAATGGTGTTGTGAAGATGGAGATGAAGGAATGGTTTGGGAATTTAATTATGAACACTATGGTCAAGATGCTATTTGGAGTACAATATAAAGGTACAAGTATAATTTTGTATTTATGTTATTAAGTAATAGTACAAAGTATTATGTTTTGTGCTCATATTTTCAAGAATTTTTAACCGTAAAGATTAAATCTTAGATCCGCCTATGTAACAGGTAATGAAGATGAACAAAAAAGTAAAGCTCACAAAGCAATTCGGAGACTTTTTGAATTGTTGGGTGCTTTTGTTGTGGCTGATTTTTTACCTTATCTAAGATGGTTGGATATTGGAGGACATGAGAAGGCCATGAAAGAGACTGCGAAAGAAATCGACTTTATCGTTGAAGATTGGTTATCTGAGCATAGAAGAAAGAGGAAATTAAGGGGAAATAAATGTAAGGATGAAGATGATTTCATGGATGTCATGTTGTCCATTTGTCATGAAGACAAGAATATTCATGGTTTTGATGTTGATACCACTATCAAAGCTACTTGTATGGTACGTTCTTCGTTACTTTCCTAGTTAAAAACACATCAAAATGTTGTTTAAATATTGTGATCTTAAATATGTCACGCGTACAGATGTTGAAACTAAGAAATGCTAAATACAGGAATAAGTAGTGTTCATAGGACACATGGGAGTAGTAGTATTATTTTTTCACTCATTATGTACATATTTAGTGAAATGAACTGCTGAATTTTTTGGTTTTTGGATTGGTAGATTATGCTATCGGCAGGTACTGTTACCACAATCGTAACTCTAATATGGACTTTATCTTTACTCCTAAACAACTACGAAGCATTAAAAAAGGCCCAAGATGAACTAGACACTCATATTGGCAAGAATAGATGGGTTCAAGAATCGGACATCAAGAACTTGGTTTATCTTCAAGCTATTATTAAGGAATCGTTACGTTTATATTCACCAGGACCACTCTTACTACCCCACGAGTCGATTGAGGATTGTGTTGTTAGTGGATATGATATACCAAAAGGGACTCGCTTATTAGTGAACGTATGGAAGTTACGTAACGATCCTAAAATATGGCCAAATCCTCACGAGTTTAAGCCAGAGAGGTTCTTGACGACTCACAAAAATGTTGATGTAAGGGGTAATCACTTTGAGTTGATTCCGTTTGGTACTGGAAGAAGAATTTGCCCCGGAACTTCGTTCGCCCTTCAAGTTGTGCAATATGTGTTGGCTATTTTACTGCAGGGGTTTGATATTAAGAGGCCTTCAGATGAAGCAATTGATATGAGTGAGAGCTTTGGATTGACAATTCTCAAAGCTTCTCCACTCGAAGTTCACCCTACTCCACGCTTGAATTCTAATCTTTATTATGAATGAAAAGCTGATCCTTTTCAGTAAATTAAGGTTATAATTATGCTATAACTTTTTGATAATTACAATGTTGTATTTTAGTTTTATGTTTGTTTTACGGAAGATTTCTATATATATATATATATGAGATCTGAAACGAAGAGATCTTTATAATAATAGTACTCCATTTAACATACAAACATTTAAAATAAGTCAATTCAAACAAGCTCTTAATCTATAATCAGAAGAATTGTCTTTTCGTTTTCAAATATTGGATTCATCAATGAGAAGTTACTTATCAATATAATGGAAGACAAACGTAACCAATATGGGGTCGTTTGATAGCTACTTAAAATCATGCATGTTTTACTAACACATGAATAAAGTTACATCATGAAGAGATTTAAGTAATTGATGCACTGATTAATTATGTGTATAAATTCATTCCTAACTTATGTATTAATTTTATACGATATTTAATATAGCCATGGTTTTCTCTCTGATTGCCCTTACACTAGCTATCTCCTTCTTTATTTTCTTCTATCTTCGCAAACAAATATGGTGCTGTGAACATAGAGACGAACGAATTGTTTAATTATGAACAATATGGTGAAGATGCACGATACTAAAAATGATCTTTAGCGGTAATTAATTACGGCAATAGCTTAATTATAGCTAAATATGTATTTTTAACGGCAATTAACATTCTTTGTAAATGTCCCTAAAGCCTAGTTATAGCAACATCGGATCCAATGACAATTAATTAATGCAGGTAAAGGCTTTAGTACTCTTTGATAATATGTATTTTTAAAAGTGTACGTTTCAATGGTGTCTATTGTTAAATGACATATTTTTTTATTTAGAGTTTACTAATAAGGAGTTTATACTTAGTAGTACAAATCTGGGGACAATCTTGGAGCAAGAAGAACCTCGAGTGGTGTCTCTTTTATCCCCAAATTGGCGGACATGTCAATTGGTTCATTAGATGGCCTTGTAATTTCAAATGCATGTACCACGTTAGCCAAAGTCAAGTGCAACAACACAAGTCTTGTGGAAATCCCGGGGCAAATTCTTCTTCCAGCACCAAATGGAATCAATTCAAAATGTTTTCCCTTAATATCTATATCTTTATGAATCGTCAAGAACCTCTCTGGCTTAAATACATCAGGATCTGACCAAATGGTTGGATCTCGTTGAATCATCCACAAGTTGAATAGTACTCGAGTACCTTTTGAGATAGTATAGTCACCAACAGTGCAATCTTCCATGGATTCATGAGGGACTGAGAGTGGTCCAGGTGGATATAAACGTAACGATTCTTTAGTAATCGCTTGAAGATAAACCAAGTTATTTATATGTGACTCATCAACAAATTTATTTCTTCCAACTTGAATGTCTATTTCTTCTTGGGCCTTTTTCATTACATGAGGGTTGTTGAGTAACAAAGAGAGAATCCATATTAGTGCTACAACTATGGTGTCAGATCCTCCTGCCCACATAGCCTTCCAAAATAGGAAAAAAATAATAGTAAATTTGCTAGAAGTATTGAAAAGATACTCCTTCATTTCGTCTTTTTATTACCTCATAAATAAAAATAAAAAGTAGAAAGTAGTTCAATTAAAATAGACTTACCAAGCATGTAGATTTGATAATGGTATCAGCATCAAAACCAGCAAGATCTTCATCCATTGCATCTTCAAAAAGGGCCAACATTATATCCATAAAATCTTTATCATCCTCACATTTTTTTTCTCCACAACTTCTCTTTTTCTTGTGTTCTACTAGCCATTTTTCAAGAATATAATCTATTTCCTTAGCATTTTCCTTCATTTCCTTTTCATATCCTCCTATATCTAACCATCTTAGTGAAGGCATATAATCAGCTACAACAAATACACGAAATAAATTCATAAAAGTTCGAATTGCTTTTCTAGCCCTCTCTACTTCAAAATCATGTTCTTTACCGAAAAGGATTCTTACAATAACGTTCATGGTCAAGTTCTCGAACCATTGATTCATTTCTATTTTCACAGTATTTGGAGAACCATTCATCATTTCATAAATTTGTTTGAGGGATGTTTTGACTTCGAATTCTCTAATGTGTCGATGCATTTGTACTCGATGATTGGAGAGTAATACGAGTACAACTATTTTTTTCATTTCTCGCCAGTATGGGCCGTAAGGGCCCATACCAAAAAGGGCGTAGTTGTAGCCCAAGACCTCTAATGCCAACGATTTAGGCCGGCTTGCCATGGCCTTGTCGTTGGTAGTAAAGCAATCTTGGGCTATCTTCCTATTGTTCACCACCACAACTTGATGGGATCCAAATTTTACTGTGAAAATTGGCCCATATTTGTCTGCCATGAGCCCAAGAATTTTGTGAGGCATCTTAGATCCATTGAAAAGGTGGAGATGGCCAATTATTGGCCATGATCCAGCAACTTTAGGGGGTGTTGTACCTTTTTTGGTACTAAAAATCCCAAAAAGCATGTAAATGAAGTAGAGAAAAATAATAAATGTAGTAGCATAAGTAATGGCAAGAGAGAAATCCATTGCTTTAATTTGAAAGAATGGTTTGCTGTTTTTTCCTCAATTTGGTGTGTTGCTTCTGTAATATTGTACCACTGCGAGTAAGTATTTAATGTTGAAAGAGTACAATATGAAGAAGTAACAAATTAAAAAAAAATCTATTTTTGAAATAGTGAAAAAGTATTTATTCCTACTTATTAGTGTTACCTAACGCTACTTAATCATAAAATCATAATTAACATACTTTTTAATACTTGATAGGTACTTGAGACGTCTTCCTTATTCCTACTTTATGCTACTCTATATAATTAATAATCCTACTCCCCTCTTACCTAACGCTACTTAATGATAGGTACTTAATTATACTTAACGCCACTTAATAACAGGTACTTAATCAATCTTCTAATTTATCTTGTTCTCCTCTTACCTAACACTACCGAATAATATTCCCTCTATTTCATATTAACTGAATTTTGAGACAATGCACACTTATTAAGAAAAACATTCAATTATATTATTAAATCACAATTTCTATTATTGTCTTTTGTGAAATCATAAACGTAACTTTGTAAATAGTGCAATTTATCTCTTAGAAAATATCAAATTTTTTTAAAGGAAAGGGCAAATATAGAAAATATTTCAGATATTCATTTTAAACTTTGAACAATTCAATTATTATGAACAATAAAAAAAGACTAAAAAATTGAGTTAATATAAAATAAAGGGAGTACTTAAAAGCAGTCTTCCTCTTCCTTTTTTTCATTCCTACTTTATGCTACTTAACTCTAATTGATCATTCTTTCCTCTCACACAACCACATAAGCGGTGCTAAGTAGCGTTAAATAATAAGAGAGTAGGATTGATATTTTATTTTAGTAGCATAAACTAGGATCCAAAAAGGCAATAATGAGACCTTCACACAAATGCTTTTTTTTGGGAGTTCGTTAATTTTTGCTCCTTAAAATTGATGGTTTTTAATTTTTATCTTTAAAAATTTTAAATAAAAAATGATAGGAATTGTCCCTAACAACGAAAAAAATAAAAATAAAACCGCAAGGCATAAGTTATATATGCACCAATGCAAAATAAAAATAAGTCAAGACATAAATTGTGCCCCAAGGCATAAGTTCTGCTTGCTTCATACGTGGGATTTTTTTGGCAAAGAAAAGTCATGAGAAAGGGTGGTAGCAATTCTAGCAAGGAGCCCATCCCTCTCGTTCTTACAGAAGACGACGGACGGAAAGAGGGGAAACATCCTTGGAAGCAAAATAGATTAAGTTCAATGCATAAGTTTAATAACCCGAATTATTTCCTAAGATAAGTTCAATGACTCAAGTTTACCATAGGACAACATAAGTTTCGGGCACAAGTTATGTCACAGGACATAAATTTAGTGATAGAAGTTATGTCTTAAAAAAAAAGTTCTCCAAAAGTCTTGACTTAAGTTCAGTGGCATAAGTTATTAATAGTACAAATCTGGGGACAATCTTGGAGCAATGAGAACCTCGAGTGGTGTAGTTTTCGTACCAAAACTTGCAGTCATGTCAATTGGTTCATCAGATGGCCTTGTAATTTCAAATGCATGTAGCACGTTAGCCAAAGTCAAGTGCAACAACACAAGTGTTGACGAAATCCCCGGGCAAATTCTTCTTCCAGCGCCAAATGGAATCAACTCAAAATGATTTCCCTTAACATCTATATCTTTATGAGTCGTCAAGAACCTCTCTGGCTTGAATAAATCGGGTTCTGGCCAAACGGTCGGATCCCGTTGAATCTTCCACAAGTTGAATAGTACTCGAGTACCTTTAGGGATATTATAGCCACCAACAATGCAATCTTCTATGGATTCATGGGGCGCTGAGAGTGGTCCAGGTGGATATAAACGTAACGATTCTTTAGCAATAGCTTGAAGATAGACCAAGCTATTTATATGTGACTCATCAACAAGTTTATATTTTCCAACTTGAATGTCTAGTTCTTCTTGGGCCTTTTGCATTACATGAGGGTTGTTGAGTAACAAAGAGAGAGTCCATGTTAATGCTACAATTATGGTGTCGGATCCCCCTGCTAACATAGACTTCCAAAATAGGAAAAAGGAGAAAAAGAAATTACTAAATTATATAATGACTTTTATAAATGAAAAGACTAAAATTCAGATATAGTATATATGGTGTATAATATATGTCAGATTAAAAGGAAAAGATATACTATATCTCTATTCCAATTTGTATAACTTGCTTTCATTTTTAGTCCGTCTCGAAAAAATGACATGTTTTGTGTTGATTTCATATCATGAAATGAAATTTCAAAGTCTCCAAAAATCATGATTTGAGATTTTTCAAATATAAAAATTGACCCACAAGTTTATATTTTGTAAAAACAACCCCCGCCCACACACACACATAAATATATGTCTAATAAAATTCAGATATAGTATATATAGTACTAGAGTATATAAGATAAAACGATTAATTCAAAATCTTCATTTTACCTCTAATAATTGACGGACTTTTATAGCCACACAAATAGAATAAAAAGTAGAAAGAGTAGATTATAATAAACTTACCAAACATGTAGATTTGATAATAGTATCAGCATCAAAACCAGCAAGATCTTCATCCATAGCATCTTCGAAAAGGGACAACATTATATCCATAAAATCTTTATCATCCTCACATTTATTTTCTCCACAACTTCTCTTGTTCTTGTGTTCTACTAGCCATTTTTCAAGAATATAATCTATTTCCTTAGCATTCTTCTTCATTTCCTTCTCATATCCTCCTATATCTAACTATCTTAGTGATGGTATAAAATCAGCTACAACAAATGCACCAAGTAACTTGAAAAAATTTGTCATTACATTTCTAGCCCTTTTTCCTTCTTCAAAATCGTGTTCTTTTCCAAAAAGCATTCTTATAATAATCGTCATGGCCAAGTTCTCAAACCATTGTTTCATTTCTATTCTGACGAAATTTGAAGAATCATTCATCTTTTCCTTCGACCACCTTTCATACATTGTTTTGATAGATGTTTTCACTTCAAATTCTCGAATATGTCTTAACATTTGTACACGACGATTGGAGAGTAATTCGAGTACGACTATTTTTTTCATTTCTCGCCAAAATGGGCCGTATGGGCCAAGCCCAAAAATGGCGTAGTTATAGCCCAAGAGCTCTACTGCCAACGCTTTAGGCCGGCTTGCCAAGGCCTTATCGTTGGTAGTCAAGCAATCTTGGGCTATTTTCCTATCGTTCACCACCAAAACTTGATGGGCTCCAAATTTTACTGTGAAAATTGGGCCATATTTGTCTGCCAGAAGCCCAAATGTTTTGTGAGGCAGATTAGATCCACTGAAAAGATGGAGATGGCCAATTACAGGCCAGGATCCAGCAACTTTAGGAGGTGTTTTACCCTTTTTGTTACTAAAAATCCCAAAGAGCATGTAAATGAAGTAGAGAAAAATGATAGATGTAGTAGCATAAGTAATGGCAAGAGAGTAATCCATTGCTTTAATTTGGCAAAATGTGCACCTTTAATTCTTTGCTAGTTTTTCCTGTAATATTTCAACATTTTGAGTAGTCAAGTCAAAAGAAGACTAAGCAATTCAAGTATTTAATTTCCATGAAAATATTTGAAATAGTAAACAAGTAAAAATGAACGGAAAAAAGTACTCTATTTATTACTACTTAGTAGTGTTACCTAAATCATAATCAATGATTCTTAATTGTACTTAATAGGTAACTAATCCTAGCTATGTTCCAATTTAATCTTTAATTTTCTCTGATGATAATTCAATCTCACCTTCTTTGTATGTCAAACCAAAATTTAAGATGAACACCAGACAGAATAATCAAGGTAACAATTATTCAATCCAATACTTAGAAACAAATTATTGATTTATCAAATATATTACTTCTTTATTATGATTATTTTTTTCAACAAAAAAAATAACTTTATGAAATAATAATTATTAGATGAGTTACGTATGACCAGACAAGAAATCTAACTCGAAAAACAAATAAACAAAGCCAACAAAAGGGGGTCGGAATATTTAAAGTCATAAGAAAATGAGTGAGAAGGAAAACGTTTCCAATCAAACAGTAGTTGAAGAAGCCAGATGGTAGCTTTGAAAGAACAAGACCAACAACCAGAGAACAAATTGTATGTTTATACTAGATATAGGATCCCGTGCCAGCACGGGGCCCAATATATATATATTTTTTAATTTTAATTTATGTCATATTATGTATTTGAGAAGTTATTGAAATTTTTATATGATTTTAAAAATATTTTAAATT
>NW_006239553.1:19312-51451 GCF_000226075.1 Solanum tuberosum
ATATTATGGAATTTGAGAAGTTATTGAAATTTTTATATGATTTTAAAAATATTTTAAATTCATAACTATATATTTCAATGTACAAGATTTTGATAAAATAAAATCTTTAAAGTTAAATTATAATGTTTTTGAAATTTAAATTATTAAAACATATATAATGATTTTATAGAAAAAATAATATCATATAAAATTAAATGAAAAGGATAATAAATTCAACTTTTACCATGATAAGGTTGAAAAATATTATTTAAGGGGAAGGAGGTGGGGCCCACTTGTATATTTTATATAGTAAGTATTGGACATTTGTAATGATTTAATTGAAACAATGGTAGTAAATCCTAGACTCTTCTAATATATAGTAATATATTGATGAAATTATGTCTCTATCTATATATAATGAATTATGTTTTTTTAAGATAAAGTTTTAGCGTGTGATGAAATTAACTGTCACGTGGCAAACATTCGCTGGCTCTTCTCTTTTTTAATTTTCTTTTGTATTTCTGCTTTTTAAAAAGAGTCCCTAGATGAAATTACTAGTAATTAACAATGACTAGGCCAAGACAAGAAAAATAAAAAACATCAAGAATATTTATTTTATTGATAAGTAATTGAAAATAAATGATATAAGAATTTACAGGATTAGTACTTATATTTAAAAATATGTTGGATTATTTATTCCTCCACAAAGACAAATCTAATAGGATAAATAACTTTATACATCAATAAAAACGTGTTTTGTACACTTTTACAAGACTTCACCAATTGTTATATTGTGTTCTTTCTCTTAGATAAATCAATCTCACTATCTTTTATCAATAAGCATATATGATATTATTATCGTGTCGCTTGGAGATGATAGACTTTAGCCAAAAGCAAGGAATTGGTGGAATTTTTTCCTTTCTTTTAATGGCCATGACTAGTTATTCTTCCCATCTTTTAGCTAGTGTCCAATTAACTAAATTGAATCATTCAATGTTTACAAAAAGATCAACATCTTTCTTTTTCCTTTTTTTCTTGACACGCATGAAAAGATTGACGGATCAATAATAATGTTTACGCAACTTGGTTTGATTCACAAAATATATTGTACAATTATTATGTTCAAACGTCTATTTACTTATCGAAGAAATTTGATTTATAAAGAACAGATTTCGTGTAAATTTTTAGACAAACTTCAAAATCACAAAACTTTTTAAAAAATAAATAAATAATACAATTAAATGTCTTTTTCTAGCGCATGATATACAAGATAAGAGAACCTTTAATGAAATTGAAAGCGTGCACTTAAATAATGCACATTGAAGCTTGACATTTATAGATTTAAAAGCTTATACTAAAATTTCAAATATAGTATTGCTTCATATTTGATATAAATTTGGAGAGAGTCTTGGAGCAACGAAAATATCAAGTGGTGTAGCTTTAAGGTTAGTCATACCAAAGCTCTCAGTCACGGCAATTGGTTCATCAGATGGCCTTTTAATTTCAAACGCATGTAACACGTTAGCCAAAGTCAAGTGCAACAACACAAGTGCTGAAGAAATCCCCGGACAAATTCTTCTTCCAACGCTAAATGAAATCAATTCGAAAATTATTTCCCTTTATATCTACTCCTTTATGAGTCGTTAAAAATCTCTCTGGCTTGAATAAATCAGGTTCTAGCCAAACAGTTGGATTCTGCTAAATCTTCCAAAAGTTGAACAATACTCGAGTACCTTTTGGAATATTGTAGCCACCAATAGTGCAATCTTCCATGGATTCATGAGGTGTTGAGAGTGGTGCAGGTGGATATAAACGTAACGATTCTTTAGTAATAGCTTGAAGAGATAGAACAATTTTTTTATATGTGACTCGTTAACTAGTGTATTTTTTCCAACTTGAATGTCTAGTTCTTCTTTGGCCTTTTGCATTACATGAGGGTTGTTAACAAAGAGAGAGTTCATTTTAGTGCTACAACTGTGGTGTCAGATCCTCCTGCTAGCATAGCCTTCCAAAATATTAAGAGTAAAAACTTGAGAAGAAGAAAAAGGAATTAGACCAAAAAAAAATAAAAAACTGGTAAACATTATAATGTCATTTTAAAATGAAATATTGAAAGTAAGCCACGAGGAATGGCAAGTACTTCTTCATCTTTAGCCAGATGTTTTTGGTTCGAATCCCCCTGAATATAGAGTTGCGTTTGTTAGGGAGCGCTTTATCCCTCAATAATGTGGGACCTCCTGATCCCAATTTAATCGGATTGCAGGGCTGCAATGTGGGTACTGGACACGGAGAAAAAAATAATAATATTGAAAGTACTTTAATTAAAATAGCCTTACCAAGCATGTAGATTTTATAATAGTACCAACATCAAAACCATCAAGATCTTCATCTATAGCATCTTCAAAAAGGGACAACATTATATCCATAAAATCTTGATGGTAGTAAAGCAATCTTGGGCTATCGTCCTATCGTTCACCACCAAAACTTGATGGGCTCCAAATTTTACTGTGAAAATTGGGCCATATTTGTCTGCCATGAGCCCAAATGTATTGTGAGGCAGATTAGATCCACTGAAAAGATGAAGATGGCCAATTACAGGCCCGGATCCAGCAACTTTAGGGGGTGTTCTGCTGTTAATGTTGCCTTTTTTGTTACTAAAAATCCCAAAAGGCATGTAAATGAAATAGAGAAAAATAATAAATGTAGTAACATAAGTAATGGCAAGAGAGAAATCCATGGCTTAAGGAAATTAGAGGGAGAATGCTTAATTAGATGACTGATTAATTATGATCAAGATTATGTGTTATGTATGATGGAAAATATAACTAGAGTCCTTAATCTCTCCACGTGAAATTACATTGAATTTGATATATCAACTAATCAAATGTTTCAGTACTTAAGAAAAATTTAAAGCATTGTTGGTACGCTAGAGAAAATGACAGCAAAGGCGTGGAAAATAACTTAGGGGTCGTTTGCAGGGGCAGCTCGACAGTGTTAAAAAAAAGACATGTGCCTTAGGCCCCCAAATTTAAGGGGCCTCATTTTTAATAATAATAGGTTATAAGTTATTATTTTTTAAAGGCGGAATGACCTGAAAGACCTGAAAGACCCTTATACTTGACTCCGTTTGTCACCTAGACCCTTCTACTCACGACTTTGCCAACTGAACACTTAAAGTTATTAAAAAACATTATTTTAAACCCCTTTGACCGTTGACTAAGCTTATGTGGTGTTTTTTGCTGAATTAGATCAAGAGAGTGGTTACACGCGTTTAAAAGCAAGTGAAGACAACTATTTTAAAAAAAATTTAAAAATAATTAAAAGAAAAATATAACAATTAAAAAAAAAACCCTTTCCCAATATGCTATACGTTTCTTCTTCTTCCTCCTCATAATCCCACTCAACCCCCACCATCACCACACACACATCTTCTTCAATCTCTTCCAATACTCTTACCCACAATTCTTCCTCTTCTCATATGCTACCTATCATTTGAGAGTTCTATAATGATTGAGAAAAAAATATTTATTAAGATTTGGATAAAAGAGAGGGGAGGAAAAGAGGTTCTAAATTGTGAAATAGATGCGGATTTTAGATGGGTTTTTGAAAGACATATTTGAGATTCTTTCTAAATGTAAGACAATTTTATTAAGAGCATTTTTGAAGAGTTTTCTATAATGACCCATTTTTTGTCTCCTTCTCTTCTTTCTCTCATCCTCCATTTGAGTCACTTTATTTCTCATCACCATTAAAATAGCAAAATTTATAATAAAAAACATAACAAAGCTTTGCTTATCTCTAATTCTTCTTCAACTTAAAAAATTCTCTAGAAAAGAAAAAAAATGAATGATTAGTAGCAAAATAGATGGAAAATATGGGAAGAGAAGAAAAAATGGAAAGAAATCAAGAAAGATAGGATTTTGGAAATTAGTTTGAAATTTCTTTTAAAAAAATATTATTTGTAATAAAAAAAATGATGTGGCAATATATTTCTAATGTGGATAGTGAGGTGTTATCTGCATCAGTGCGATTGGGAGACACACATGATCAGATAGGTTTAAAATACTATATTTTAATAACTTTAAGTGTTCAATTGGCAAAATGTGAGTAGAAGGATTCAGGTGACAAACGGAGTCAAGTACAAGGGTCTCCCAGGTCATTTCGCCTTTTTTTAACAAATATTAAATATTATTTGTAGAAAAAGTAAATTTTTCATGAAAAATGAAGGAATATTAGAAGAAATTTGACATATTTGGAGTACTATATCTCATGAAAAAATAATTTAAAACAAGAATGGTTATATTATCAATTGAAAACTAGAAGAAATCAATTATATAAAAGTTATTAACAATTTAAGTTTAAGGCCCCGTTTGATTTTTGCTTTAGGCCATTAATATGCTTGAGCCGTCCCTAGTCGTTTGGTTGCTAGTTAAAGTCAGTTAGGTATTAGTAATATAAGAATTAGTTATAAGTATGAAAAAAATTATGTTGGGAGCATCACCTCTGAACGACCATGCAGAGCGCAATCCGAATTTAGTCATGCGAATTCCCGAGAAACCAAAAAGCATTCTGTTCGATTTTGTTTGTATTCAGTGTTTCATTTCAATTTGAAGTTTGAAAATTTAGTTTTTTATTTTTAAAAAAAAGTTCTCCTCAAGAAATGTCAATAATTATTTTCAAATAAAATACAGTACTAGCTCACTAGCTCACCAACTTCATGTCGTAACGCGTACAAAAGTGTACCATTTGGCATGTGTATGATTTTGTTACCCTCTCTACGTCCACACGCCATCACTATCACCATTCCCAATGCAAATTTGTCCCTTTGTCTAATGGATATTACTCCCTCCGTCCACAATTGTTTGTCAGGGTAAGGTCATGCACACCCCTCAAGGAAAATTTAATAGAAGGTGTAATTTGACTAATATAACCCTATTATACCAAGAATACCAAAAGTCTACATAACTTTTCAATTGAACTACACTATCATTAAGGGCAGAATTGGATAAATGTGATTAATTGTTTAAATTGATAATTAATTTTGGACATCTATTTTTAGTATACCTGCCAAATAATTGTGGACGGAGGGAGTATTATTATTTCCTTAATAAGAGTTGTGCACAACTCTCCCAAAAATAGGAGAGGATCCATATATCTTTTCCACGTAAAGTTATGTCAAAATGTTAACGCTTTCATATAGATTTAATACAAGTTCATATTTACGTTCAGATTTAATGAAAACAAATAAATAAAATAGGAGTATTTTATAGGGATGAGAACAGCTCTCTATATAAGCTACGAGTGTTTTCATTTCCCCACATTAGAGAAGACGACTGATAAAGTTTATTAGCCATGGATTTCTTTCTAATTGCTGTTACATTAGCTAGCTCCTTTATTGTACTTTTCTTTCTTCACAAACAATTTTTCTCAGCTAAAAAGCAGAGTTGTAGTAGAAAGGTACCTGACGCTGCCGGAGCATGGCCTGTTATCGGCCATCTCCACCTTCTCGGTGGATCTGAATCTGATCAGCTGCCTCACAAAGTGTTGGGTCGCTTGGCAGATAAGTACGGGTCTATTTTCGGAATGAAGCTTGGAGTTCATCAGGTTGTAGTTGTGAGTGATCACAAATTAGCCAAAGAGTGCTTCACAACAAACGATTTAGCCCTAGCGAACCGGCCTAAATCCATGGCTTCAGAGATTATAGGCTACAAACACGCTATGTTTGGACTTTGTTCTTACGGTCCTTACTGGAGAGAAACAAGGAAGATTGCCACAATTGAACTTTTCTCCGCTCGGCGAATCGAGATGCTCAAACACATCAGACAATTTGAGGTAAATTCATCTGTTAAAGAGATTTATAATAATTGGGCGAAGAATAATTTAAATGCTGTTGTGAAGATGGAGATGAAGGAATGGATTGGGGATTTAGTTATGAATACTATGGGGAAAATGTTATTCGGAAAAGGGCGAAGGAGTAATGAGGACGAAGGAATAAATAAGGCTCACAAAGCAATTCGAAGATTTTTCGAATTGTTAGGAGCTTTTGTTGTGGCTGATTTTTTACCTTATTTAAGATGGCTGGACATTGGAGGCCATGAGAAAGCAATGAAGGAGGTTTCTAAAGAAATGGACTCTGTCGTTGAAGAATGGTTAACAGAACACAAAACGAAGAGAGGAATTATTAAATCTGGTGAAGCAGAAGAAGATTTCATGGATGTCATGCTTTCCATTTGTGAAGATAGAGATCTGCCTGGATTTGATGCCGATACCGCTATCAAAGCTACTTGTATGGTACGTTTCTTCTGATCAAATTACTCCGAAATTGTTTCTATATTTGATCTCGTATATGGTTCTGATTGCTGAATTTGTCTTGTTTAGGCTCTGCTATCGGCAGGTACAGACACGACGATCGTAACTCTAACATGGACTTTATCTCTACTACTCAACAACTATCAAGCACTTCAAAAGGCTCAAGATGAGCTAGACGCTCATGTTGGCAAGAACAGATGGGTCCAAGAATCGGATATAAAAAACTTAGTTTACCTTCAAGCTATTGTTAAAGAAGGATTACGTTTATATCCGGCAGCACCACTCTCAGTACCACACGAGTCGATGGAGGATTGTACTATCAGTGGGTATGATATACCAAATGGCACTCGCTTGTTAGTGAACTTATGGAAGATTCATCACGATCCTAATATATGGCCAAATCCTCACGAGTTTAAGCCAGAGAGGTTCTTGTCGACCCACAAGGATGTTGATGTAAAGGGCAATCACTTTGAGTTAATGCCATTTGGTAGTGGAAGAAGAATGTGCCCTGGAATTTCGTTAGCCCTTCAAGTTTTGCCCTTTGTAATAGCAATGTTGCTGCAGGGGTTTGACATGAAGAGGCTTTCGGATGAACCAATTGATATGAGTGAGAGCTTTGGATTGACAGTGCTCAAAGCTTCTCCACTTGAAGTTCTCCTTGCTCCGCGCTTGGCTCCCGATCTTTATGAATGAAATGATAGACAAAATGTGTGCCTCATGCCACTGTTGTTTACTACTAGTTTGTAATATTGTAATGCAAATAATAACAAAACTTCAAAATTCCTATATTTGAAATGTGATTGTAAAAGTATTTTAGCAGTCCTAATGAACAACTACACCCTTTTGTGTTTGGGCACTTATGGCCCATTATTAGCAAGATATCAAAAAGAGAGTCCTAGTCGATTTTCTCGTGTAGAAATACTGTACTTCCTCACAAATAAGACATTCGTCATTGTAGATTTACTCGATATCAAATGTTGTTCAAAATATAAATGAGAAATTGGTTCGAGAACTTGATCATGAATATTACTGTACCTAGTAATTTGAATCTACAATTTAACGTTAAAATATATGATCAACGCATTTAATAATTTAAGATACTATTAAAGAGATAGAACATGGTTTTATTTTTTTAATATATTCTGTACCTAGTGGTTGAACTTGAGGCCACAGTTGTACATACATGTTTGGCATGTGTATATATATATATTCACTTAAAATTTGTTAATTCATCCTACCTCTCAAAAAGGCCAAGTTGTACTCGTGAGTTGGACAAGATGTGATCTCACATGGGAAGATATGAATATGATTTTCCTCTATTAAATGAATCGAGCTTAACGTACACACCTTGTATAATTTTAAGAGCTATTGCGTATAAGTGAATTTATTGGGTGCGTACATAAATCAAATCTGATTAATTACCTAATTAAAATAATCTTGAAGACCATGTGATATTGTAAAATTTGTATTGTATATAAGATTCCCTAGCTCCTTTCACAAACAGAGCAGAGCAGAGAAGCGATGGATATCCTTTTGATTGTTGTTACAGTAGCTGCTAGCTCCTTTATTCTTTTCTTCTTTCTTGGCAAAACACATAGTAAAAGTAGAAGAGTAGCTGAAGCTGGCGGAGCATGGCCTATTATCGGCCATCTCCACCTTCTGGGTGGATCCGACACAGATCAATTACCTCACAAAATCATGGGGCGCATGGCAGATAAGTACGGGCCAATTTTCGGAATGAAGCTTGGAGTTCATCAGGTTGTAGTTGTTAGCGATCACAAATTAGCCAAAGAATGCTTCACAACTAACGATTTAGCCCTAGCAGGTCGGCCTAAATTAATGTCTTCAGAGATCATGGGATACAAACAAGCCTTTTTTGGACTTTGTTCTTACGGTCCTTACTGGAGAGAAACAAAGAAGATTGCCACAATTGAACTTTTCTCTACTCGCCGAATCGAGATGCTCAAACACATCAGACAATTTGAGGTAAAATCAGGTATTAAAGAGATTCATAATAATTGGGCGAAGAACATGAATTTAAATGGTGTTGTGAAGATGGAAATGAAGGAATGGATTGGGGATATAGTTATGAATACTATCCAGAAAATGTTATTCGGAAGTAGTAACGAGGAAGAAGGAATAAATTATAAGGCTCACAAAGCAATTAGGAGATATTTCGAATTGGCAGGTGCTTTTGTTGTGGCTGATTATTTACCTTATTTAAGATGGCTGGATATTGGAGGCTATGAGAAAGCAATGAAGGAGGTTTCTAAAGAGATGGACTCTGTTGTTGAAGAATGGTTAGCAGAGCACAAAACGAAGAAGATTAAATCTGGTGAAGTAGAAGATTTCATGGATGTCATGCTTTCCATTTGTGAAAACAAACATCTGCCTGCATTTGATTCCGATACTGCTATCAAAGCCACATGCATGGTACGTACGTTTCTTCATTATCTTCTAAAACCTACCTACTATTTCAAAGAAGATTGCTGAATATCATGTTGAATTTGTCAGGGTATACTATCGGCAGGTACAGACACCACAATCGTAACTTTAACATGGATTTTATGTTTACTCTTAAATAACTACGAAGCACTTCAAAAGGCTCAAGATGAGATAGACGCTCATGTTGGCAAGAACACATGGGTCCAAGAATCGGATATTAAAAACTTGGTTTATCTTCAAGCTATTGTCAAAGAAGCATTACGTTTATATCCAGCTGGACCGCTCTCTGTACCACACGAGTCAATGGAGGATTGTGTTATTGGGGGATACGATATACCAAAAGGCACTCGCTTATTAGTGAACTTATGGAAGATTCATCACGATCCTAATATATGGAAAAATCCTCACGAGTTTAAACCAGAGAGGTTCTTGACGACCCACAAGGATGTCGATGTAAGGGGCAATCACTTTGAGTTGATACCATTTGGTAGTGGAAGAAGAATGTGCCCTGGAATTTCTTTGGTCCTTCAAGTGGTGCCCTTTGTAATAGCAATGTTGCTGCAGGGGTTTGACATGAAGAGGCCTTCAGATGAACCAATTGATATGAGTGAGAGCTTTGGATTATCAGTGCTCAAAGCTTCTCCACTCGAAGTTCTCCTTGCTCCGCGCTTAGCTCCCGTTCTTTATGAATAAAATGATAAAAATATTTGTGCCTCATCCCACTGTTGTACACTACTAGCTCGTAATATTGTAGTGCAAATAATAACAGAACTTCAAAATTCCTACATTTGAAATGTGATTGTAAAAGTATCTTTGGAGCCCTTACAATGGGAATTTCAACTTGTAACTGTGACATTAGGCCTATATATTACCTTCTCAAAAGAAGTCATGAGGGTTTAGAAAGCAATTTAATAAAAGGAGAAACTACTTTGTTACATAAACATTCTTTTATCATATTTGCTAATTATCTCTATAATTTGAAATAAATATATTTTATCTTACTATTTAATAATTTCATATCAGATTTTAAGTCAGATACATGTGAATCATACTAGATAAACACTATGAGAGTGGTGAGCGAGATGGGAGGGAGGCGAAAGAGATATGAGCATGGTGAGCAAGATAAGAGAGAGGCGGACGAGATTTATCTATTATACTAGATACATGTGAATCAAACTAGATACACACTATATACAAGTATCCGGTGTGATTCACATGTATTTGGGATACCAGATATGCGAGCGAGATATATATGAGAGTGGAGAGTGAGATGGGAGAGAGACCAGCGAGATTTGTCTATACATTCATGATACATGCGAACCCATTTGGATACAATGTATATAGAAAAATTACACCTAATTTTGAGTTCGTTAACCCTAAATACATGTATTTTGATGTATTTGGACACACCAAAATCTGATAAAATCCATAATATTGCAAACTATCATATATCTAAGTAATTAACTCTTAAACTAGTGGAATTTATGTACGTTGCCTTTAAAAAAATGAACAAGCTATTGGGTGCAATTGTTGTTGGTACATTATAGGTAGGACATGAGGAAAAATGATTATTGTTTAAAGTTCGAGAGTGAAATTAATTTTTTAAATAATTTTAAAATGACAATAATATTATTTTTTATTTAAGCAAATAAGATGATTTTGTAATTTGTCTTGAAAATCTATACAATTTTTTTTGTGTTATTCGAACTAACATAATTTAATCCTTGTCCTTAATTTGAATGAGTTACAGAGCTAATGCATTTTTTTGGCTTAATACAAGGTCTTGTCATTCCCTCAACCCCACCAACAGTTGCACGATGTCTTTGTTTCTACTAACTCGTGAATTGATCGTTTTCCTTAGAAAAAACGTTTGTGTTCTGAACCTACTAATTCATGGTAGTGAATAGGAGATCCACCTTCATCTTTATTTGTTTCGATCGAAAAAATAACTCGAAGTGACATGTCAGTTAATGTATATCAAGTAATTTTGTTTTTATTTAAAAAAAATTGCAAATTGAACGAAAATATCAACCTATTTCATTAAATACTAGTCACATCGTTAGGTACTATTATGCAATTGATTTGCAAACTTAAGGTACTACTGCCTTTATTTCCACCCAGCTGGAGGAACCATTTCTGACTTGTCCTTCCCTAATTGTTTTTATTGAGCTTGTCTTCGTTTTCTCATCCGAGTAATTTTCCTAGATAGTTATTCATGTCTAAAAAATTACCTAATAATATTATTTTTGTTTGTTTTGGGACTATAATATCACTCAATTTTGAATATTTTTCTCAAAATATATTTGACACAAAAAGACATCCTTCTCTCTCATAATGAATGGCATGTCATATTATTCCATTTTTACTAATAATTAAAAAAAAACTTTTTAAATCAACCTAATATGATATACTCGGTAAAAATAACAATTACATAACGCAAAGTGAACATTTTTAAACAAACACATATTTATTTTTTGTTATTATGATTAACACTAATTATTTGTTCTAAATCATTTTTCAAATCATTCATTCTTTAAGTTGTTATAGAATGCGCAAGGTGAATATTAAAAGCAAGTAAAAGTAAAGAAAAAAAAGTGATGTTAAAGAACAATTTTCACGTACTCAAAAAAAAATCAAAAGCATTATATTAACGTTATCTTTTTACGGATTTTTTTCTAGCAACTATTCCCTATGTCCATTTTTATTTATTCATTACACTATAAATAACTATTCATTTGTTACTTGTTTATTTTAGAAAATCAAATGATAATTTATTACTTAATTCCTAATTCACTGTTATTATTAATTATAGTCATTTGTCAATGCTTTTTTTAAATATAAATTTATTATTTTCAAAGATTGATATAGTAAAATTATCTTTATTATTATATCAAATTAATACAGGACAAGTACAGATGTAAAGATGGATGGAAGGTGTAGAAACTAAATTTCTCAGTTAAAAAAAAATTATTTTAAAAAATGAATAATATGATATGACATTCCATTAAAACTGTGCACTTTGCATATTCTTTAAGAAATTAATGAATGAATGAATTGAGAAATGATTTTAGAAAAATAATTAATGTTTAATGTAATAATAGAATAAAAAATGCTTATATCTTAATATGCTAAAGTAAAAAAATGATAAATGATAAATGATAAATAGTCAAGATTTTTTTTTACTGAATATAACATATGTGACATGGCATCTCAATAGAAGAGAGAATAATGTTTTTTCTTTGTCAAGTATATTTGAGGAAAATATGCAAAGTTGGGTGATATTGTAGTCCTAAAACAAACATAAGTGATATTACTCGGTAATTTCTCAAACACGACTATCTAGGGAAATTACTCTCTCTTTTGACTACTAATAAATCTAATATTTGAGTTTTTTTTTTTTTTATATATATATATATATATATATATTAAGATTTAAAAAATATAAAACTATCAATTATAGGAGATCATGTACATTCTTTTTTTTCTTCAAATTATCAACTCATGGTTATCTTTAAAAATGGTGTTTAGTTTAATTTGAATTACAATACTTCATTAGGATTTAGTAAGGTAAGGTCTAGTCTCCCTTGTTTGTGAATGAAATAATGCTCATAAAATTTGTGCCTCATGCCACTGTTGTATGCTACTAGTTTGTAATATTGTAGTGCAAATAATAACAGAACTTCAAAATTCCTACATTTGAAATGTGATTGTAAAAGTATTTTTGGAGCCCTTACAATGTAACTGTGACATTAGGCCTATATATTACCTTCTCAAAAGAAGTCATGAGGGTTTGGAAAGCAATTTAATAAAAGGAGAAACTACTTTGTTACATAAACATTCTTTTATCATATTTGCTAATTTTCTCTATAGTTTGAAATAAATATATTTTATCTTACTATTTAATAATTTCATACCAGATTTTAAGTCAGATACATGTGAATCACACTAGATACACACTATATACATGTATCTGGTGTGATTCGAACGAATCTGGGACACCAGACACGTCAGCGGAATATGAGAGTTGTGCGCGAGATGGGAGGGAGGCGAAAGAGATATGAGCATGGTGAGCAAGATAAGAGGGAGACGGACAAGATTTATCTATTATACTAGATACATGTGAATCACACTAGATACACACTATATACAAATATCTGGTGTGATTACATGTATTTGGGATACTAGATATGCGAGCGAGATATATATAAGAGTGGAGAGTGAGATGGGAGAGAGGCCAGCGAGATTTGTCTATATATCCATGATATATGCGAATCCACTAGGATACAATGTATATAGAAAAATTACACCTAATTTTGAGTTTGTTATCCCTAAATACATGTATCTTGATGTATTTAGACACACCAAAATCTGATAAAATTCATAATATTGCAAACTATCATGTATCTAAGTAATTAACTCTTAAACTAGTGGAATTTATGTACGTTGTCTTTAAAAAAATGAACAAGTTATTGGGTGCAATTGTTGTTGGAACATTATAGGTAGGACATGAGGAAAACTGATTATTGTTTAAAGTTCGAGAGTGAAATTATTTTTTAAAATAATTTTAAAATGACAATAATATTATTTTTTTATTTAAGCAAATAAGATGATTTTGTAGTTTGTCTTGAAAATCTATACAATTTTTTTTGTGTGTTATTTGAACTAACATAATTTAATCCTTGTCCTTAATTTGAATGAGTTACAGAGTTAATGCATTTTTTTGGCTTAATACAAGATCTTGTCATTCCCTCAACCCCACCACCAATTGCACGATGTCTTTGTTTCTACTAACTTGTGACGAGAGGGAGTTGTTCGGATGGTAAGCACCCCTCACTTTCAACCTAAAAGTTGCGAGTTTAAGTCACCAAGGAAGCAAAAGGGGTGGGAGCTCCTAGGTAACATAAAAAAAAAACTTTTGTGTTCTGAACCTACTAATTCATGGTAGTGAATAGGAGATCCACCTTCATCTTTATTTGTTTCGATCGAAAAAATAATTCGAAGTGACATGTCAATTAATGTATATCAAGTAATTTTGTTTTTATTTAAATTTTTTGCAAATTGAACGAAATTATCAACTAATTTCATTAAATACTAGTCACATCGTTAGGTACTACTCCCCCCGTTTCAAAAAGAATGGCTTCCTTTCTTTTTTAGTCTGTTTAAAAAAGAATGACTCATTTCCTTTTTTGGTAACATTTTACTTTCAACTTTCCAGGTGGCATGTTTAAGACTACAAGATTAAAGGACAATTTTATATATTTGACATAACTTTAATTTAGGGCCACAAAATTCAAAAGTCTTCTTTATTTTCTTAAACTCCGTGCCAAATCAAACTAGGTCATTCTTTGTAAAACGGAGGGAGTATTATGCAACTGATTTGCAAACCTAAGGTACTACTGCCTTTATTTCCACCCAGCTGGAGGAGCCACTTCTGACTTGTCCTTCCCCTAATTATTTTTATTGAGCTTGTCTTCTTTTCTCATCGTCTAGAGTAATTTTCCTAGATAGTCATTATGTTTGGAAAATTATCTAATAATATTATTTTTATTTGTTTTAGGACTATAATATCATCTAACTTAACATATTTTCTTCAAAATATACTTATACAAAAAGACTTCTTTCTCACTCCTAATGAATGACATGTCATATTATTCCATTTTTACTACTGTAATAATTTTAAAAAAAAACTTTTTAAATCAACGTATATGTATAAAAAGTTAAAATGACAATATTACCATATAATTGTAAAAAAATGTTATAGTTTACAAAATATATAATTTTACTAATTTTTAATATAAAAAACAAACATCCAAAGAAATAATTTTTGCATAACTAAACTTCGCATAACTAATACCTACATATTAATACTTGCATAACTAATATCCGCATTATTAATACATGTATAATTCTATTCAACTAACAAACTACCCTTGTTTCATAATAGGAAATTTTTCCAAAATCAAATTAGGAAATTACTCATCTCTTTTTCATCTGACGTTCTGAATATAAATTAGCATCAATCAGATCAACGAGTATCTTCCCCAAAGTAACTAGCTCCTTTCACAGAGCAGACATGGATTTATTTTTGATTGCCGTTACAGTAACTTGCTCATTGCTTGTTTTCTTCTTTCTTCGCAAACAATTTTTCACAGATAAATCAGAGCGTAGAATTAGAACAGTACCTGAAGCTGGCGGAGCATGGCCTATTATCGGCCATCTCCACTTCCTCCGTGGATCGAAAACTGATCAATTGCCTCACAGAACCTTAAGCCGCATGGCAGATAAGTACGGATCGATTTTCGGAATGAAGCTTGGAGTTCATCAGGTTGTAGTTGTGAGCGATCCCAAATTAGCCAAAGAGTGCTTCACAACAAACGATTTAGCCCTAGCCGGCCGGCCTAAATCAATGGGTTCAGAAATCATGGGCTACAAACACGCCATGTTTGGACTTTGTTCTTATGGTCCTTACTGGCGAGAAACAAGGAAGATTGCCACTGTTGAACTTCTCTCCAATCGGCGAATCGAGATGCTCAAACACATCAGAGAATTTGAGGTAAAATCAGGTATTAAAGAGATTTATAATAATTGGGCGGCGAAGAATAATTTAAATGGTGTTGTGAAGATGGAGATGAAGGAATGGTTTGGGGATATAGTTATGAACACTATGGGGAAAATGTTATTCGGAAAAGGGCGAAGGAGTAATGAGGACGAAGGAATAAATAATGCTCACAAAGCAATTCGAAGATTTTTCGAATTATTAGGAGCATTTGTTGTGGCTGATTTTTTACCTTATTTAAGATGGCTGGATATAGGAGGCCATGAGAAAGCAATGAAGAAGGTTTCTAGAGAAATGGACTCTGTTGTTGAAGAATGGTTAGCAGAGCACAAAACGAAGAGAGAAATTATAAAATCTGGTGAAGCAGAAGAAGATTTCATGGATGTCATGCTTTCCATTTGTGAAAACAGAGGTCTGCCTGAATTTGATGCCGACACTGCTATCAAAGCCACATGCATGGTACGTTTCTTTATTCACTTTTTTCATATTTTTAACTTTATTTTATTTCATATTATTTATTTACTGTATTTTATTTGAAATAATATATTGTATCATCATATATATATATATACACACAAATGCACGAAATTTACCATCCACATTTCATTTAAATGTAGATTAGATTTGATGTTTGTCAATAACGGACAAGAGTTTGCACGATAAATTTTTCTCAATATAAACTTCATATTGTATTTGTTCTATCTGTTGTGATACCAATCTCTCTTCTTATACGTTAGTTAACTAAATCAAAGATGTACACGTGTGTTTGATATGAAGAAAAATATTTTTATATTTTTTTCATTTTGGTGGGTTTATTTGTTCGTGTATGTGTATATTTAAATTTCACATCTATCATAATTGATATTATCTATATAGATAAATGAGTTTTAATTGTCATTTACAAAATATAATTTAATTATTATTTAAAGTTTACTTATCCTATAAATAGGTAATTTTTAAAATTTATTATAAAGTCCACTATTATTTTTGTTAATTATTTTTTGTATTACGTGATTAAAACATATTTATAAAGTTATAGCTCATTGTTATTTCACTTGTCTACATGATGTATATTAGAGTTTTAATTATTATTAATTAAATTATGTTTTCTTATCTTGCTTATTTATTTCAGTATTGAACATTATCAATTTATATATACTCAATTAGTATTTCAATAGAATTGATAATATACGGTTAGTATAAGTATCCAAAAAATTAATGGACAAATGTATACATATATTGCTTTTGAAAAAGAGAAGTAAATGTGTCAAAGTAGTTGATTTTAAAGTATTAAATATTTATTACATTAAAAAAAGTTTAGGATAAATTAGTGAGTAAATTTCTCATTTATAATTTTTAAAGGCCGTCTAAAATGAAAATGTGACAACTAAAATAGGATGAATATAATATATATATATATATATATATATTACTAAAATAATTAACAAAATGTATAAAACTACTCATAATACTTCATAAATAACTCTACAACTATTAAAACTCTTCAATGACTACAATTTTGAAAGGGGTTAAATTAATTAAAATAGTGACAATTTCTATGTCGCAACTAATTAAATTTTTCAGCTATATTTTAGTAGGATTATTTGTGGCGACGGTGATTAACTCGCTACTAATATCTAATCTTTCGTGGTGAAGATCGCCGCTAAACTTATACATTTTGTGGCAACACTTATTTGTCGCCGCTAATTCATCTAATTTTGTGGCGATAAGATAAGTCGCTATGAAAAGACATCATAAAAGCTCTGATTTCTTGTAGTGTCACTAATAATCTATTGATTGTGTGAAGCTGATTGGTGAATGTGTTGAATTTTTTATAAGGGTGTACTAGCGGCAGGTACAGACACCACGATCGTAACTTCAACATGGACTTTATCTTTGCTCCTAAACAACTATGAATCACTAAAAAAGGCCCAAGATGAGCTAGATGCTCACGTTGGCAAGAATAGATGGGTCCAAGAATCGGACATCAAGAACTTGGTTTATCTTCAAGCTATTGTCAAAGAAGCATTACGTTTATATCCGGCTGCACCGCTCGCAGTACCACACGAGTCGATGGAGGATTGTACCATCAGTGGCTATGATATACCAAAAGGTACTCGCTTATTAGTGAACATATGGAAGATTCATCACGATCCTAATATATGGCCAAATCCTCACGAGTTTAAACCAGAGAGGTTCTTGACGACCCATAAGGATGTGGATGTAAAGGGCAATCACTTTGAGTTGATACCATTTGGTAGTGGAAGAAGAATGTGCCCTGGAATTTCTTTGACCCTTCAAGTGGTGCCCTTTGTAATAGCAGTGTTGCTGCAGGGGTTTAACATCAAGAGACCTTCAGATGAACCAATTGATATGAGTGAGATCTTTGGATTGACAGTGCTCAAAGCTTCTCCGCTTGAGGTTCTCCTTGCTCCTCGCTTGGCTCCCGTTCTTTATGAATGAAATAATGCTGGAAAAAATTGTGGATCATGCCACTGTTATATTGAAGTAAAAACTATAACAGAACTTCAAATTTCCTACATTTGCAATGTGATTGTAAAAGTATTTTTGGAGCCCTGCAATGGGAATTTTAAGTATTTCAACTATATACATGTATGTATCTGGTGTGATTCACATGTATTTGAGATACGAGATATGAGAGTGGCGAACGCGAGTGAGATTTGTCTATGTATCTCATATACATGCCAATTCACTTGCTAGAACAAATTACACCTAATTTTGAACCATGTATCTCGAGATACATGTATTTGGACGCACCAGATTTATTCATATATTGCAAACAAGTGCGAATCTAAGTAATTATCTCCTAAACTAATGAGATTTGTGTAAATTACCATTTAAACAAATGAACAAAGTTATTGTGTGCAATTGTTGCTGGTACATTAGGTACGGCCTGAGGAAAACTGATTTTTTGTTTAAAGTTTGAGAGAAAGATTAAGTTTTAAAAAGGTTTAAAATGACAATAATATTTGTGAACACAAATAGCCCAGAGGCTAGACAAGTTGTTGGGCCCAAGGCTGAAAACCAGGAAGTGGCCCAAGAATAAGACAGCCCAACAATAGATTTGCTTGGGATCCATATATTGTGAAAGAAGTTGTTTGATCCTCTCATCTCTTTCTAGACAAGTTTCTTATCCCTATTCTTAACTCTAGCTTTAGTTACTTGTTATTTCTGTACTTTCTATTGTAATTCAATAGTTAAAGTGTTGCCATTGTAATTTAGCTATCGGTAGAGATGGAGTTAAGTGGGGGTTCGTGGGTTTGGATGAACCCTGTAGCTTTTCCGTAGATCCTGTATTTGTAATAGAAAATTAAATAAATATATATGTATATTAATTTGTCAACCCCCTAATAAAATTGATTGACGGCTCAATAGTAAAGAAGGGGTGATTGTAAATGTTTTCCACACTAGTGTTCTGGGTTTGAAAAATATTTTTCTCCTCTGTTCTAAAATTTAGAACCCCCAAACACCTAATCCTGATTCCGCCTCTAGCTATCAATGCTTTTATAATACTTGAGTATTTGTGTTGAGAATTCAGGTTCGTTACAATAATATTTTTTATTTAAATTAATGAATCATGATTTTGTAATGTATCTAGAAAATCTATATAAAATCTTTTTTTGTCATTTCCGAACTAAAACAAATTCAAACCTTGTCCATTGAATGAGTTACGGAGCTTTTTTTGCGCATAATACAATGTCTTGTCATTCCCTCAAGCCCACCAACAATTTCACGTTGTCTTTGTTTATGTGTTAATTTGTGAATTGATCTTTTTCTTTTTTTAAAATGTTGTGTTATGGACCTACTGATGAATCATGTTAGTGATAAGGAGAGCTACCTTCATTTTTATTTATTTCAATTGAAAAAATAACTCCTAAGGGAACAAAAACGTCAATCTATTTTATTGATCACTAGTCACGTTGATAAGTACTATTATGCAATTGATTTGCAAGCTCGCAAGGTACTACTGCCTTTGTTTCCACCCAGCTGGAGTGGAGCCACTTCTGTCCTGTCCTTCCCCCTATTATTTTTTTAAAGCTTGTCTTGTTTTCTCTTCTTCTCTTTGACTACTAATAAATCTTTTTTTTTTTTTTTTTTTACTACTAATAAATCTAATATTTGAGTTATGTATATTAATATAAAGATAAAAAATAAATAAATTACACTATCAATTATAGCAGATTATGTACATTCTGTTAGGGTTTTGCCCTGATTTCCTTATTTTATTTGAAGTTTATATTTTCCTAAAAGAAAAGACAAAACATTACCATAAATGTTTTTACTTTTCCGGAAAGGAAAATATAATATTCTTTCATATTTGGTTTATTCTTTCCTTAGAGGAAAAATTTGGAGATCTATAAATTGAAGATCCTTATTTTCATAGCATAACACAATAATATCCACAATGTAGACATTTAGAGAGTTTTGTTTATGTGGAGATTTTCTCTCTACAGTTTTTATGTTTTATTAGTTTTAATTATGTAGGTCAATTGGTCCTATCATATAATAATATTATGTCTTTTAGTATAGTTTTATGTGTCGTCTAATTTATCAACCATATTATTTGCAATTGTAAACTTCCGCATGACGTTCTAATCACCCTTCATAACCCAACACATTCTTTTTTCAAATTATCAACTCACAGTTATCGTTAAAATTCGCATTGTAAGCACTATCCACTTTAAAAAAAATTAAAAGGAAAGAAGATCCGAATAATGTCATGTTATCATATATAAGCATATATTACATCAAAATTTTGACGTTGTTTTCAGAATATTATAGAGTAAAAACTTATTCACACTAGTTTAATTAAATTAATGAATGTAAGACAAGTGTCTTGCATACATTTTTATCATTGAACCGTAGTTCTATTTATGTATTTTTGTTTTAAATTTTAATTTTTAAATTGATTAGTTCGATATAATTAAATATCCGATGTGAATAAGTGCTTATTATACTTTTACCACCATATGTATTACCACGTTATTTGTATTTTATTTTTTTTGTCTTCTTTCTCGTGATTATTTGAGGTTTTCTTTTGTTAGCTTCTGAATGACACTTGATTATTTCGATCCCAATAATTCATACATATGAAAACTTTGAAGAATTAGTAGGGATATTACGGCAGGTCGTTCAATTGGTTGATGGAAATGGTCGATCTCAGAGATAATGCAAAAGCATTGGGAAGAAAACCAAAATTAAACTTAGGAAGTGTTGGGAAAATAGGTGAGCTTTTATGACTTGCATTATGTGTTGACCCTTTCATGGCCAGGCCAGCTTGCCCTCCATGTGATTGATACCACATTTCCAATAGTATAATGGCCCATGGGTGGGATGTAGAGTTGCTTATGGATTCATCTAAACTCAGTTATTTTGATTCGGAAGTTAGATCTAACTATAAATTAAAAATAACAAGAGATAAAGTACAAATAGTTTATTTTAATAACCAATAATTATATTTCGATTTAAAATTTCACTTGAAATCATAAAGTTCAAATCATGAATCAGTCTTGACAATGAATTTTTGAAGCTATTTGCTCTCATTCATGATTTCTAGGTTAAGAATTGTTCAAAATCATACGAGGAATTAATTACTCATTCTTTGTTTATTCAACATGAAACTCTTTAGTATTTGACCTCACGTCCATGAATGAACATCTGGAGTATAGACAATTTAATATGAAAGTTCGTCATTGGTAAATAATATTTTGCTCTGATAACATATAAATACATGAATCTCTAGCTTAACTAACTTCAAAAGTTAGTTGATGAGAGAAAAACTATCCAACACTATATAAGGAGATCAAGTATGGCTATTTTGTGTTCGAATTCTAACCACTCATCTCTTTTTCATCCGATCTGACACTCTTCAACACAATGGGTTGAAATCTGAAGTCTTCATGGTAAACGATTAGGAGTAATTAGTTAATTAATTATTACATGTTGCGTACAGAAGAGTACTTCACTAATTGAGATTTGGAATGTATATGATTTTTTCAAAAAAGATATTTAATTATGACTAGGATATTGATTGAGTAATAATTAAGTAGGAGAATGAAAGTCATGCATTAATTGCCTAATAAGTGTAATCACATGATTTTTTGTGTGACCTGAGCTAGCTGTCTTGAAAACAACATGGCATGCATGCCAATGCAATTGTTTTAATTTTTTTATTTTCTCTTACTCTAAAGTCTGAAATTATCAATTCTGATTTATTACTATTCATAGGGTATTTTTTTTTCTAACATAAATACAAATATACACTCTAAAAGTATTCTGAATCTTTAGTCCTCATCTGTTCATCTCAGCCCTACATTGTCCTCCACACATCATTTTCATGAACTTGTACTCCCAATTACCCCCTTTTGCTTGGCTGTTTATGTTTACACCCTGAGCTTTCATGATTCCTTCATATATACGCATATATTACTTAAAATGTTCGACCGTCATTTTTTATTTTTCGAGAGCTTTTTGTATGTCAATATGATAAACAATATATTATAGTAGTAATAAAAATTTACATAATTTGAATCTCGAAAAAAAATATTCATATCAATACTAGATAGAAGGAGAACAACATCTCAATCAGAATTGGGGGCACAAAAAAATTCATCGAAACTCCTACTATATAAAGTAGATTATGGATTGTGTTATCTTCTTCGTGTGCTTGCATTTCATAGTTGAATACTCTTAGTCAAAATCTTTTTATCTCCTACTATTAATCAATAGTTTAGAATGTTTTAGCAAATTATTTTACTCTGTTACAGTTTATTTATTCTTTTACCATAGAAATATAATTTTATACAATTCTCATTAATAGCTTTTGGTGACACTTCACATAATTAGACTCTAAAATTGGAATTAACTTACACTACAGTAATTTGAATTTGCACCTCATACGTCTACTTCAATTAATCATATTATATTTGATAATTTATTCATTTAGATTCATGCTACTTACCCTGATTATTAGTATACGATTTAATTTCCACTTAAAATCATTATCTTAATAGTTAGGTGAGATCAATAAAAATTGTGGTTGAGTGATAAATATTATTTCATTTTTAATTGGAGATCTTAGATTTGAATCTTCTTACTTAGGTATAGATTCGCATGTACTTTGGTCTTCATGTGGAATTTTCCTAAGCATAATCGAATTTAGTCGAGCTATAATATAGGTGACATCAGAAATGATATAATGAAAAATAAAAAAAATAGTTAAGCAAGTATTCCAAAATTAAAATCACAATCAAGCTAGCCCCACTTTTAGCTCCCCATACTATTTAGAGTATAGACCACAAAGCTCTCTTCTCCCGGCAAGTAGTTAACCAACCGCTCAACCTCAAAGGGAAATTTCTCTGCTTTCGCCGTAGTGTAAGCTTCACCGGTCGCCGGAATCTGACATCATACAATGTTCCCGCCAAAACCTCAACGCCGGACTCAGTCGATGCCACGTGGCATTTCTCCTAATCTGGCCGACAAAGTGATCGTCGCCGTGAAGGCGGAGAAGGTGATCAATAAGACCGCACTAGCTTGGGCTATAACTCACGTTGTTCGTCCTGGTGATTGCATTACGTTGCTAGCCGTGTTTTCTGATGAGAAATCAGGTATATTTTCCGATGAATTTAGCTAGTAATTAATCGTATGTATCGTTTAGATTTCACCTTTTTAATAAAAAAAAAATTACAGAGAGAAGAAAATTCTGGGGATTTCCGAGGATGAGAGGAGATTGCCGGAGTAATGAACGGACGCATTCACATGATCGGATTGGACAAATCACGGAGTCTTGTTCTCAGATGGTTCTTCAATTTCACGATCGCATAGATGTGAGTAAAATTTAATTTTTTTTTTTTTATTAATAGTAAGAGAGAACTGAGAAGGGGAGTTTGGCGTAACCGGTAAAGTTGCTTCCCGTGATCAGGAGCTCACGGTTTGAGTTGTGGAAACAACCTCTTTGCAGAAATCCCCCCGCATAGCGTGAGCTTAGGCTTCTGTTTTAACCGTCCTCCCGTCTCGCTGGGAACTGCATTTGCTTTACTAGGAGGGAAACATTTTGAACTTTTAGCCCTATGATAGATTGATGTATGTGTATAACCATGTCGTTCGAGTGGACCGGGGTAGAAAATTCCAGGTAAATGTGTAGATTAAACATTTAGGAATTCGGTGTAAGTTGAAAATCAATTGCAGGTATATATATATATATATATATATGTGTGTGTGTAATTCAGTAGTTAATCTATATTAATTTGTTCTTCAATCTCTATGTCAATTGTCATATGATTGAGTTCTTTATGGATTAAAGAAGATTCTAAGCTTGTCAGGATCCAATGTAAACTGTTGTACTTAAAGGTAATAATTTGTAAGGAGTTGCATGTGCTCTGCAGAATCAATGGCTGGTAGGTAATAAAATATTGAAGGAATCTTTTGGTACTTCTGCTAAGTTAGGCCTGATAACTCAGTGATAGTTTTGGTGATCAATCATTAGCACTACAATGGACTTCTATCTTTTCCTGGACTAATGAAATTAAGAGAAAAATATTGAGTCGAGTAAGTAGAAAGTACGCTGAAAAGTAGTTATCTTTCCTTTAAAGATTAAGATTTACGCTTGTTTAGACAGAATTGCAGTGAGAAATATGATATTACCCTTGCAAACAAGCATGCTTAACAGTAATGAAATTGTAATTTGTATCATCTTCTGTTTGTAGGTTAGGGTGCGAATTAAGGTCGTCTCAGCTTTGTGTATTGGTGTGGTGGCAGCTGAAGCAAAAAGCAATGCAGTCAGCTGGGTCATTTTGGACAAGTAATAGCATGTAAATGTATTATATCCTTTTTCACTTTCTCTCCTTGCCTCATCTCTGTTACCAACGCGAAATGGATTTTTTACAATAACTTCAAGTTGATTTGCATGCATATTGCTGGATTATGGAAAAGCTGTAGTATACCATATGTTGTTTCTCCTCTAATTTCTCACCGAGACATTTACATAGGAGGTGTATGTTACTTCTATATGTTCTCCATATACCTTATATACTGTAATTGTAATTGTTAGTTGCTTTTGTAGTTTTTTTCTACTTTTTTATATGGGGCTATCTCATTATTCTTTGTTGTGCATAAGGCAATATGTTTCTTTTCCTTTTCTCTTTCCCCTGTTTTAATATCTAGTGGACTCATTTTCTTTTTGTTTTATCACCTTTGTTCTACAGAAAATTAAAGTTAGAGCTTAAGCATTGCATGGAAGAACTTCGTTGCAACATTGTAGTGATGAAGGGTTCCAAACCGAAAGTTCTCAGGTTAAATCTAGGATCTTCAGAGGAACTACAAACTCCTTTCTTTTCTGCCAATTCCTCTCCTGTTTTGGATAGTAGAGACTTACAGGATGAAAGAATGAAGCATTCTACTCCGGTGAGCAGTCCCGAGGATCAAAGAACATCCTATATCAGAACTTCGTTGCTGAATTCATTGACGGATCCAGACACATTCCTTCTATATGAACGGAATCCCCTGTATGAAGGGCTCGATAAAGAAACATTTTCACCGGTCCACAAGCAAAGTGGGCGTGATCATCCAGTAAATGACCTGCCCTCGTTTGGGGAAAGGATAATAACTCTTTCAACTGTTCCTAAATCTCAAACTCATAATCATAAAACAATCCTTTGGATTCCGCAGAACGATATCATTGCTGACAACTATTCAGCTGTAGAAAACTGCAAAAGTACCTCACATTCAGTCACTTCTAGAAATGAAAATCAGAATTTTATCGGGTACAACAAAAACCTGAGTACCCAAAGAAGCAAGTTAAATCAAGACACTGACATGGACTATCTTAACTCCAGCATCAGAGAAGCAGTCTCTTTAGGTCGAACTTCCTCGATACCTCCTCCTCTATGTTCATTCTGTCAATGTAAAGCACCATCTTTTGGAAAGCCTCCGAAACTATTTCACTATGAAGAGCTACAAGAAGCAACAAACGGATTCTCAGACAGAAATTTTCTAGCAGAAGGTGGGTTCGGTCTGGTTCATAAAGGGGTTTTAAGGGATGGATTGGTCGTTGCAGTAAAGCAGCTGAAGTTTATTGGTTCTCAAGCAGACGCTGATTTTCGTAGGGAAGTTCGAGTTTTGAGCTGTGCCCAGCATAGGAATGTTGTACTGCTGGTTGGTTACTGCATTCAGGGAAATAGGAGACTATTTGTATATGAGTTTATATGCAACAAGTCCTTGGACTTCCATTTGCATGGTATTTTCTGTTTAATTTCTCTTTTAAGTTCATCTGCAATCCAACCTATATGGTGCAGCTTCATATGAAGTTCAAATAAATATTGCAGGAACAAAAGAAACAGCTCTAGATTGGAGCTCACGTCTTAAGATAGCTATCGGGACAGCAAGAGGCTTACGTTACCTTCATGAAGATTGCAGAGTGGGATGCATAGTTCACCGGGATCTCAGACCAAAAAACATCCTCTTAACTCACGATTTTGAACCTTTGGTAAGTTCTGAAGCTATCTATAATTGTGTGTGTTTATGGATAAACACTTATTCTTCTATAAAAAGCCTAATCATATGGCTTATTTATTTAAGGTTGCTGATTTTGGGCTTTCACAAATGTACAATGAATGGGAAGTTTCTGAAGATGATGAACATCTAATTAGAACTTCAAGGTAATTTTTGTTTATCTTTATGTCTATGCTAACAACATCTCAATCTTCCCCTAATTGTTGCTTATTATTATTGATAGACTAGAACTTTTCTGCCTAGTGTCATATACATCTAAACAGAGATCCCAAGCTCTAAGACAGCTTATGTTTGACTTTCTTTTTTCAGACTCATCGTTGACAGATAGATTGATGGTTACTTGATGAAAATTATTTTTGGAGTTGTTTTCCAGGTATCTTGCCCCAGAATACTCCAATGATGGGAAGGTCACGGAAAAGGTTGACGTATATGCTTTTGGCTTGGTGGTATTGGAGTTGATAACTGGTAGAAAAACCACTGACTTGCAATGCTACAGCGGTCAGCACCTACTTCCAGGAAGCCTTTCCCCTATATCTGGAAAGGGGCAATATCTTTCAGCTTTTAAAAATCAGCTGCTCGACTCCAACTTGATGTCATCTCAGCTTGAAAACTTCCCTTATGAACTACAGGCAATGAGTCATGCTGCTTATATGTGTCTACAGGAAGATCCTCATCTGCGACCTCCCATTTCAAAGGTTCTGTTTTCTTCTTTTATTTTGTATTAGAGATGTATGGTTAGTGTATTGTTTTCCATTCCGTAGGCCTAATGTACCTGATGCATGTTGGGAAAGTTATTCGTTATTTCTTTTAAATTTTCAGGTACTTAAAATACTAGAAGGAGGCAGTGCCATTCTTGACTCAAATTCATTTGGCAGTAGAAGTGGTTATATGCAGGGACCTAAAAACCATCCTGTATCAAAGAGACATTCTCGCAGGCTCTCTTACTAAGATTATCGAAAAGTGATTTCTACTTAAGAGTGGTGTGAATCCTAGATCCTCTAGTAGACGTTTTCGCTTCATACTCTAGAATTAATAACTCCAACCTAAGATAGATAAAGTTGTCATACAATTCTATTTTCTTTTTTGTACAATTTATACTTTTCTCATCTCTCATTGTATCACATTTCTGGTGTATATAGATGTAAGTTCATTCGTGCATCTTCGTGTAACTTCTTTGAACCCTTTGACCGAAGCTATCTGAATTTAATTTATTTTCATATTTTCTCTTAAGTGAGAAGATGTTTGGTGTAATGGAGACTGATATTTTGGCCATCGACGTGGGACGACTTGACACCCCTCAGAAGCCAGGCCTGCCAACTTAAGTGTGGACAACATAATATGGGGTCCAACATTGATCAGTAAACCCAGAATTGGGATGGCTCTGCCTCTGATATTTGTTTAAGTTTGTCAACTTTGAAATGCACTAATGAATATCAGTTAACAGTAATTAAGAAGATAATTGAAAAAACTCTTGTATGCACTAGCCTGTCAGTGAGGTTGGTTTTGAAATGTTGTTCGATTTAACAAGTTTTATTCATTCAGGTATACTTGATGACTATGAACAAGAAATTTTGATATTTTACTTTCATATTCATCATTATAGAAGTGGTTGATGGGCTTCTTGAGGTGTCCACAAGTCATCGCAATCAGGGGCGGAGCTAGGCATCTAAACCCCTTCGTCCAAAAATTACAATATACAAAGTTCATCAACTTTAATATATTTAATTTAGTATATTTTTTTATTTCGTCACCAAAAGTGTTATGACATTTAAGAGTCAAGATTTCCGCTCTCACCTAACACACTACACCTGCAGTAGAAAAGAAGAAAATAATGGACGGTACCAATGAAGAAAGAGAAGCAGAGCTACTTTAAGCACATGGTGGTTCGATGCACACCCATCGTCCGACGAAAATTATGTAGTGTAAATAATGTAAACGTTAGTTATTATGTCTTCCACAATAATTAAAATATTGTGTACCTAGTGGTTGATACCGCAGTATTCAACTCTCGTATACATAATTATATCAGATATGTTTCTAAATATAAAATAAAAGACTTCATGATTTGACAACGTGCACATACATGTTTGGCATGTGTATTAGTAAATTCACTTCAAACTTGTCTTAACTTATACTTTCTTGATTTGTTCCTTGTGAGAATCTTTTAGTGCTGGTAGTGATGAGAGAACGTGGGAAGAAATTCAATCATACATCTTTTTTTCTTTTATTTTTATCAAATTAAAAGGGTCAAAACGTCAAGTCGTGTACTCGATGACTAAGTTGGTGCAAAGTATCTCATGAGAGAGGTTATTGATCAATTTCCCCACCAACACCTATTTAAATCGAGTTCATCATCACACCTCTTATTTAATTTGTGAACTATTGCTTAGACAGTAAATTTATTCAATGCGTAATTAAAAAAAATAGCAGTGTTAAGAAAAAGAAGTTGTTCATGGAACATGCTTCGCAGTATCATTGAAATAAACAAATAATCGTAATTAATAAATGTGATATCTGATTTGCCAGTTTCCAAATATATTTATTTATCTATATAGAACCATGAAAAAGAAGGAATAGTGCCACACTTCATCTTGTCATTGACATGATCGAACTACTCCTTTGTCAATAAGAACATTCTAATTCTTTATAAACGAAACTCTTTTAGCAAAAACCAAATTAAAGTAAAGAATTGAAGGTAAATTAATGATTCTTCTCGTTTCTTTTGTTTCGATTATCATATTATTTGTTGTTGTTATTATTCTCTTCTTTATTATTTTTCAGTATAACTTCTTTGCTATTATATTTGTGTACATCTTATACTCTCTAGACTCCACTTATGAGATTATACTGAATATATTATTGCTATAATTGAAAGCAGATAAGCAAATGCATCCGAAGCAAAAGAATGAACAATTGAGATTCATTCACCATTAATTAAATGGGCAAATTACAGAAATCACATATTTTTAAGACAAAATTACAATCTATCCCTTTAGTCATAGTTAGGGCGAATTACAGAAATCACATACTTTTAAGGCAAAATTACAATCTATCCCTTAAAAGTTTATAATTACAGAAAATTTTCAAACGGATACAATAATATAAGCGCTAATACATTAATCTGATGGGCGAAATACATTAATCGTTAAGTAAGATACATTATATTTTATACATGATACACCAATCTGATGTACATTTTATACATGATACACTAATCTGATGCGCGAGATACAATAAATATAAGCGCTGATACATTAATCTGATGTGCGAGCTGATACACTAATGTGATGCGCGAGATACAATAATATAAGCGCTAAATATATTAAATCTGATGCGCGAGATACACTAATTTGATGCGCGAAAATGAGGGATTTTGGAGATTTGTAAAACTTATAGGGGATAATGGTAATAAGTAATCTAAAATGTGAGATTTCTGTAATTTTTCCTAATTAAAATTCACAGGTTCTAACTCGACTTTTATTAAGAAAGTTTCAACCTTTATTATTAGACCTACTTAATCAACATAATTCGTATCGATCATATTAATAAATTTAGAATACCAAATATGTAAACTGAAATAAAAAGATAGAAAGTGAATTAGTAAATTTCGAATACTAAATTACTAAAAGAAGATCACTCGATATTTATATTTTGTTGAAACGGTATGATGAAAAATAGATCCGAAAAACTCTTTTTAGTTAGCAAATATTTAACATGCTATTTTATAGGAAAGTGGTATAAAGTAACTAAGAAATTATAAGAAGGAAATTATTCACACAAAACAAAATATACACACTACATTAATCACATCACTTACACCATAATTAATCCCTTAACTACATTATCATCTCAATTAACAATGGTGTAAAATACCATGTAAATTATAAGTACTAATTAAAATCATGCATCAACATTACACGTGTCATACACTCGGACCATCCGATTAATATTTAACGGATGGGATTGAATCCCAACTATTATCCACTTGGCCATTTTGTTGCATAGTGGCCATTTGATGCAAATTATGTGCCATTTCTGAAACACTCCAAATTTTAACCGATTTATCAAGACTCCCACTATAAACCACCCATTTTTTTTCACTTCCGGTCGAGGAAGATAAGGTATCTTCCTCGCCCGCTAAACATTTAACCGGTCCATTATGACCTGTTAATATAGACAAACACATATGAACCGGACCGTCCCGCTTCCAAACAATAATATTTTTATCTGCTGAACCGCTAAAAACCAAATTTCCAGCAACGGCTAAACAAAGAACCGCTAATTTATGCCCTTTAAGAACCCCACCATGTGTTAAATTTTTCTTCTCACGTTCCCAAAAATTTAAAACCCCATCTGATGAACCGCAATAAACCACTGAACCGGGTTTATTAACCGCTAGAGCCGTAACGGCGCATTCTTGGTTAAGTAACGTTTGAACAAAAACGTGATTTACGGTTTTTCCGTTTGACTCTCTTTTCCATACTTTGACGGTTCCGTCAGCTGAACCGGTGTAGACGATTCCGTCTATACTGGCGACGACGGAGTTAACGGCATCGTCATGGGCTTTAACGGACTCTAAACATTTGGAATTATCAACTTTCCATACTTTAAATGTTCTATCCCATGAAGCTGAGTATAGAAGGCCTAGACTATGGTCCATGCTTAAACATGAAATTGCGTCACAATGCTTGATCCAAAGAGTGGTCCGATTGCGTTTTACCTGTTCAGACATAATATAATTAAATAATTAAAAGCATATTATGTTTAATCATGTAAAAAATAACATTATAGACTTAGAGTTTGATTCAAATCTCATTACCATGGAAAAATAAAAAAATATCAAGATCGTGAAAAAATCATGTACATAAGTGAGGAAGTACGTTAAGACAAAATAATATTAAGTACACTTTTTACATTAAAATATTTGACTGGCCCGTAAAAAAGAATCAGATCATTAAATCATGAAAGGTCCTAACAAGTCGTCATATAAAATGAAATGTAGAATCAAGAAGTTATTATTTGTTGAATGGTGAGTCAATTTACCTCTACATAGTTGCTAGGTTTAATGGAAGCCTTGAAAATGTCAATGAGTTTTGGCAAACTCCCAGCACGTTTATGGTTGTTAGGGTTCTTCGATTTCACCTTCCAAACTCGAACTTTTCCGTCTTGATGACCGGTGAATATCTTCTCTCTGGCGATAATAATAGCTTTAACAAGACCGCTATTTGATTTAAAAGCTGAAAATTCCTTCATATCCTTCCAAACACGTATGTTTTTGCTATCTGAACCAGTATAAAGAATATCATTCTTTGCAGCTAAAGAATAAATATGTCCTTCTTCACGAACAAGGGACCCAATGAGTCCATTTTGTGGCAAGTTTTTTGGAAAATCATCATCGAAGTTATACCAAGGGGATTTAGTATAAGGGGAACAACTTTGGTTCCATGGAGACAACATTGTAGGGGACCCGTCTTCGCTAAGGCGATTCGGGTCATAAGCCGAGAAACTGCTGTGACGGACGTCAAAATCATCGTCGTCCGTCACAGCAGTTGACGACATGTTGGGCACGGAGTGTACCATGTTGTTTAGAAAACTATTGTTATACAAAATTATTTGTTACTATAGGGACAAGTTTCAACTAACATTTGAGGTTAAACTTGTAATTTTTTTGGCCTTTTCTTTGTTACAAATTTAATTTTTCGAATTTTTTCCAAGAAGAGGAGAATGATATGACTTATGAGAGAGAAAAGGCAAAGGGAGAAAAATGGAGATGAGGAGAAAATTGTAGGATAGAAGGGAGAATGGTTGAGAGGTTTTGTAGGGAATTGAATATATATATATATATATATAAGATCTTGCTAAAAGATATTGACACGTGTACGGTGGATATTATTATGGATTTGATTCAATTTTCGGTTGTTGTAGTATATAACATAGATAACATTTTATTAGCGTCTATATTAAACTTTACTTATTTATTACTATCATAGTTAAGTGATTTTATGAAGTACTACAAATTTATACTCTATTTACTAATTATGATAAAGGAGAAAAAGTATATATGCAAATATTTGACTTGCATTTATTGATTTGATATCGCTACGTTTTTATTAGGAGAAATGATTTGATATAAGAAATCTGAAAAAAAATTATTTTCTTTTATTTAAATTGTAAGAAGATAAGAAATTTCATTTTCTCATTTTTACATGTCCATTAGGGATGTTCACGGGTCGGTTTGGATCGGTTATTGATCAAAACTAAAACCAAACCAACTTAATCGATTTTAAAATTATCAAAACCAAACCAAACCAAATATAATA
>NW_006239553.1:51849-79397 GCF_000226075.1 Solanum tuberosum
TTTAATGAAAACATATATAAGATCTTTAAAATTGTTTATAAAAATAATATATTAAGTATGTATATTAATAAAATATATGTATATAATTCATCGGTTCGATTAGGTTATTTCTTCGGTTTTTTTCGAATAAAATCATACCAAACCAAATACTATCGGTTTTCAAAAATCTAAAACCAAACCAAACCAAACCCAAATAAAATCGGTTTTATTTTATCGATTTGATTTGGTTTTTCGGTTTGGAGCGGTTTTTATCCAAATCGTGAACACCCCTAATGTCCATAAGTTATTTTCTTCTGTTTATTTTTTAAAACAAACAAAATAAATTATATTGACAGACACCGTGGAACTTTTTGGCAACAGAAAAGTATATGGAATTTAAATAAACTGTTTATGCACGGCTCTCCAATAAGATTCCAATAAAGTTATATTTTAGGGGTTTGACAACTAATTAACATAAGAACATGATTATATACATTAAGTCATAAACAGGGAGAGAACTTAAAGAATTCTGCAGCCTCATGTCAACTTGTTAATCTTTTTTCATAATTTACTTTTAGTTGATTCTTGCTTATATATATTTATAATATGCCACTATTTTTTTCTTCAAAATAATGATTTAGTTTTATCTTAATATGACATAAAGCTAGCTCGTTTGAGTTAGCTGATTAAAAGTAGTTAATAAGTATTAAGTGTTGAAAAATGTTTTTTAAGTTTTAGAAGATGATTATATAAATAAATAGTTATATGTGCTTCAGCAGCAAAGATTATCCCTAATAATGGAAGCATCTTATCCCTAATAATGGAAGCATCTTATCCCTAATAAATTCTGAATTTTCTGGCCATTTGTGGAATGTGCTTCGGCAGCAAAGATTATCAAGTGCTGCCCTTGAATCTTGATAACATTCACCATGCGTCGAATTGATTCTTTCATATTTATAACTTGTCAATCTTGCAAATGTATATATAGTATTAATTCGGATTCAGCTGAATCCAGTAGCTTTGCTTCACTCTTAGTATAGTTATTTATTAAAATTAACAAACCTATTAAATATGAATAAATATTACATTTTGATCCCAGTAACTCAAACATAGGGAGAATTAGGATATTTCCTTAACTTCATAGGTTCTGAATTTTAGAACGATAACTAGCAAAAAGAAATTAATAGTGTGATGAGATGTTATACCGTATATTGATCAAAAGGAAATCCTCCCCACGCCTTACCAAAACATTTAACAACTTTTTAGGGGCTGCTTATGGAGCAAAAGAGGTGTTAGTTTGAGTAATGATTCTTTGTAGAAGACTTGTGTGTTAATTTTACAAAATAATAGTACCAAAAAGTAACAAAATTATACTCCCTTTATCTCATTTTATGTGACACATTTTCCTTTTTAGTTCGTTTCAAAAAGAGTGTCACTTTACTATAATTAGAAACAGTTTGAACTTTAAAATACCTTTTTTACCCCTAATGAAATGATTTCCAACCACATAAATATGTATAGATTGTTTTAAACCATAAGTTTCAAAAGTCTTCTTTTTTTCTTAAATATCGTATCAAATCAAATGGTGTCACATGAAATGAGACTGGGAGTAATATGAAAAGGACAAATTTGTTCTTTTAAGTAATGTTTTTAGTGTTCAAGGTTGAAGCTCCGCAACCTTAATATGCCAAAAGGGAATAAATAAATGATAGATATATATCTTTAAACCTACTAAATATATTTGAAATGTAAGGACAAGAAAATATTAGATCCAAATATATTAATGGCTTATAGTGGTCGGCTGCTAAAATACAAACTTTAAAAGTTGCCCCATGAATAGGGAAGAACTCGAACCTTACAATTATCTTAACAAAAATCCAAGAATATATCCTATGATATATATTAATATATAAACAAAAATGAAATCGTGTTCCCAAGGTTTCAAACTCTATAAAACATTATCTTTAAAAGAATCTCAAACTCAATGATTCTAAATTGAAGCATTTATCCTAATGCTTATCCATGCCTTGAAGTTTAAACGCAAAAGATGAGGGCTTGACAACCTATCCTTATCCGCAAATTAAAATTTAAAGCTTATGAATATAAAAATATTTTAACTTTTTAAAATTTATCGAGTTCTAAATTTTTAAAAGCAAATATATGTTATATTCTAATTTTTTTTTATATACATATATTTTTACATTTCATGCATCAAGTCAAAACTTAATAAACTAAATATATGAAAAAGAGTACTAACAAACAAAATTTTCTAATTGAATTATATAAATTTGTGTAATGCCGCCCAATGTCATGTCATGCATATTGTTTCACCATAAAAAGAAAATGGACACTAAAATGGACTAATTAAACACTCACAACAAACAGAATAGGAAAACGAACGGGCTTTACAAATTACAACCAAATCATGGATAACGACAAGCCCATCAACAATTTATCTTAGGGTTTCCGTTGTCCTAATCAAGGAATTGTGGTAGCATTACTAAAAATTGCTTTAAAAAAAAATAAAAAAATCGACAGATTATATCGATCTTCAATTTTTTGGACCAACCTTGTCCCTTAGTTTTTGCATTGTTTTTAATTATGTTTGGTATATAAACAGAGGCGGACCCATCTTTATCAGTGGGAGAAAGTACACTCTTTAGCTTCGGAAAAAATCATGTGTTTATATATACATCTATCTTGAAAAACTGATAGAAACTAAGATATAATTAACAGTGCATCCATAAGGAACATAAAAGTGTTCTTGTGCTGCTGGTACAAGGTAGATGAACGACCCATGAGGCCACGGTTTGAATCTGATTTGCCTCGGTGTATAAATATAGTACTCCTAATACTAAATTATAGAACAATGTTCGTTTACAAATTTAAGTCTGACATAATTGATACATGCATCATATCCAGTATTATTCTTACACTTAATAAATCATAGTATTAACAACACATAATAACAACACATTATATACATTCTAATACACCTTATTCATTACATTCCAGAAACCAAACCTTCGATAAAAAATAATGTCAGTATAATTAATCTCACCAATATTAATAAAATAGTCTTGTATTATACCCCTTCCTTCAAATTCAACGGCCAAATAAACTGCAGCGGGACAACTGACACGTATACAAAAACATATCCCTACAGCCAATACCAGTTATCCGTTAATTACCTGACACGATTAAAAGTATCATATTTTTCCTCGGATCCTTTCGGCAACAATAGGGCCCAAATAAAGTATACAAGTGGGTCCCACTTTCTTAAAAAAACTATATATACTGCCACGTAGTAATATAGTGAATCTTATAATAGAAAAAATAGGTCATAAATAATATAGGGCCTATTATAAGAAAAAATGGTAGGGGCTAACTATACTTAGGTCAAGTAGTTTAGGGTAAAAATGAAAAAAGGGAGCATGTGGAAGGACTTTTTTTTTTTAACCCACGATGATTCGCAGGACTGTAGCCGCTACAAGTTCTGTCACAGTCTCTACCTTAATTCGGGTGAGCGCTTTGTGCGCACTAATAAACTCTCAGTGTCTAATAACGTGCAAATTACACAATGAATATAAATCGCACTAGGCAAGTTCTATGAGATAGGCTCGACTTAGAAGGCATTGAGGGGAATCGATCCTGGGTCACCCGTGTGGAAGGGCTTTTCTAAACTGTTTAATTATTAATTATGAAAGGACTATGCTGTCGTCCTACTCAATCTTGGAAAGTAAATAATGGAAGAACATTTGATCATTCAATATTTTTTGCAACCTAATATATGGTACTTTTTCAATCTTCTTTTACCTATATGTTGTTTATAGATATCTAATGCATGTGAAGGCACTATGAGTTCCATACACTTTATGTTTTAACCTTCTTAATTTTTTTTGTTTTTTTGGGTGAAATGCATGGTGAGTATAGTGTGAATGACAGAATAGTAAATTTAATCTAAATTTTGTATTTATTTTAATAACTTTATTTGTTATTTGTAGAAATTATATATCATAAATAATGTTTGAAAAGAACAGTGTATATGTAGACGTAGAGAGGTTATTTTTTAAGGATATTCATAGTTCAAGTGTTATTTATTTTTTACTGACTCAAAATAATAAAATTTTGAATTCATAAATTTCAAGTTATGAATTCATACTCTCGGATGCTAGGAACCATGGAAAATAAGAGAAATACTCGAAAATGATCTCTCTATCTTCACAAGGTGGAGTAAGGTTATGTGCATATATATGCATCATCCTTTCAGACTCCACTTATGGAATATTGGATATATATGTTGTACGTTGTTGTTGGAAAATAAGAAATACAATTAATCCTGATCAACAATATGTTTAGTTATACAAACTTATTATCTTTAAGTAATTCTCTACCGTTGAATCCATTTAATTTGATTTATTTGTGTCCTTATATTTATATAGAAGATGAAACGCAAGAGAAAGACTAGTGTATTTATACATTATTACACTTTTATTATGCTTTAATTTCCATAGTATGCTAAACATTATCACTCCAATCCCAACTTTAACCACATACACGAATTGCTAATATGGTTAAGTTCTCACTAGTACAGGGTCTTCAAAATAAATAAAAAATTAACAGAGAAAAAAATACATAATTTGCTTGCGTAATGAATAATTTTTGTATATTTTGGGTTAAGTAATAAAAAGTTACCCATTATCTTGACGGTTAAGATTTATAAGAATAATTGTTTTGGTATGAACAAATTAAGGTTGTGGTGGTGTGGTAAGTACTCCTTCCTTCGTCCTTAATTTGTTCTAAAACAACCTAAACAATTCAAGTATCGAGACTCAACGTTTGTGATATTTTAAAGTTTATTCCAAAAATATATTTCAAGACCATACTCATATTTTGTTGATCGTTGAAATTTTATCTATCTTTTTTATTTGGTTATATAAAAGCTATCATTTTGGAACACAAGAAAAAACATATCTAAGCATGACATAACGGACATTATGTGCAATGAACTAGCTAGCTAGGTGTCGTTCGTAGAAAAGTTGACAAAAAATTAAAAACATATAACGTGTAGTGATACTCTTAAATTATGCTTGATCGAGCACTTTTAAGAAATAATGCACCAATCTGCCCAAAGATCAGTGTATTATACAGTGTTAATAATCATTAAAGTAATTAAGTTGAACTTAACACAAAGTAGTATCTGGTTTGTAATCAAGAAAATAACGTAGGAATATTTGGATTTTAAAAAAAAAATAGTGTGTAACATTTTTCTTATTGTTGTGAATACTATGAGAAGTTTATTAACAATTTCCAATTCTCTACGGACCTATAGTGGAAGGTGAAATAGAGGCCTTAAAGGTAATTTTGCATTTTCACCTTAGTAGTAATTGAATCTTAAGGACTTCACACTTCAATTAATTGACAATTATAGTTTGACAACACATCAACAAAGTAAATATTGGATTTGGCTCCACTCCATTACCCTTTCCCTCCATTTCGTCAAGTACACATTTAAATGAAAGACATGTGTACTATTTAATTGTCAAAGGTCAAGATTATGTTGCATTAACTAGTATCATAACCATAGTTAAGAAATTGTTTCCTATGCTAGCAAATTTATTCTTGAAATATTAGGTTGAGAAGTAAAAAATGCATAATTAGGCTACTGTGAAAGTATTAGAATTACAAATGTGAAATATTAGATTGAAATAGAAATCATATAATAAAAATGGGAAGTAAAAAATGCATAATTAGAATTACAAATGTGAAAGTATCAAAAAAATAAAATCTTTAAAAAATAAAATAAAATAAAACATCAATCTAAAGGCAAAATATTTTGTAAGACTACTGTTAGGCTAAACAAACTAAACGTTGTTATCATTTTAATATTTAAATATAAAAGAAAATTAATGATTTAAATATATGGATAGTGGATATCAAAAATTGAGAAGAATTCATTATTCTTACTAAATTTGGAGAGATTTTTTTCCAAAACTTATTCACCTAACTATGGATATGATACTAGTTAATGCGATATAATCTTGACTTTTAACAATTAAATAGTACACATATCTCTCATCTAGATGTGTACTTGACGAAATGGAGGGAAAGGGTAATGGAGGGGAGCCAAATCCGTAAATATTCAATGAAAAAAAATCATATCTTAAAATATAAACAAATGTAAACTTATCAAATACACCTCCTTATTATATATTTTTTTACGGAAATACATAATAAATAATTTGAGACGGAATGAGAACTAACAACTTAGATTGTTTATAGGGGTCTATACTTGTAACTTGTAAGTTAGAATATTTACAAATTAGAATTCAATTCTCACATGGCCAAAGCCCAACCCATTCTATGCTTCTACGAAAAATCATACAGATCAATGCAAAAATGAACAATAATATTTGGACCAAAATCAATATTTGGACTTACACGACCAAAAATCCATGAAAATTCATTTAGGCCCATCCAATAACTCAACATCTGCATTGAAAACACCACCATATTATATAAAAAAATAATCCAACCACCGACTTATACAGTTAAATATAATATATACTAATCTACATTTTTTTTATTAATAAGCCACTATCGCTTTCCCTATAAAAACCACATACATACATCTCCCCTTCAAATAAAAATCTCTTAACAAAAAACATCATCAAAATCTACAACTTTTTCTTTTCTTACATCCCACATATTTATAATGTCTAGTAATTCCATAGTCCCAAAAAAATATTTTCCACAAGGAAACAAGAAATTTAGTACTATTTCTAGTTATGGAAATGATAATATTGAAGATGATTTTCAAGAAGAAATTATTCAAGAGGAAGATGAAGAAAGATGTGTAAGTAGCAAAATCTACTTGAAGTCAACAGGGCCAATTATGAACAAAGATGTAGCACTAAGAAGAATACGTCACAGGAAGCAACTCAACAAATTCAAATCTTTTCTTGCTTTTCCTAATTTTAAAACTTCTTCCAAAAATGATAGTAATATTAGTACTAATTCTCAAATCATTAGATGGGTCGATGATGCCTTTGCTGCACCTTAGTCTGATTAATTCAGATTCGCGAGCATCCTTATGAAAGGAGGAGTAAAGTGCTTCAAATGTAGCGTTGTAAATATATGACTTGGTAGTACTTCATTTGTATTTATTTTTTTTCGTTTTTTTTTTGTAAGTGTAGATTTATGAACAAATTTTAATTTGTTCTTCTTTGTTGTATCAAATAATGAAGTCGTGGCTTCTTGTTGTAGTACATGAATACACTAATTTGGTTTTTCCCTATCTCGAAGTAGTAATTAAGAAATTATTGGCCTTAAAGAAAAGGAAAAAAAAAAGATTAATCATCTTCCATTTGATTCTTGTTTTAATAAAGAAGCTATAACATTTATCTAAAAAAAAAATGATTAATCATCTTCAATTTGATTCTTGTTTTTTAATAAAGAAGACCTGAGCTCCAGTAAGGCAATCTTTCAATTTAATTGTATTGCATTTCATTAATAAAAACATTATACTAAAAAACACTTAATTTTGTCCAATTATGGTAGAAAATGTCTCAATTATTTTCGCTAATATATTACCGTGTTATATTTAGACAAAGTTGAGTCTTGATAATTTTAATAAAGTGAATAAAAATTGAATGATCATTCATGAAATTAACTGTGTTTAATCAGAAAGCGATCGTTTAACTAAAAAGTGATTGTTATTACTATTTGAAAAAAAAAGTATTATTAGGTCAAGTTTCACTTGTGGCTAAATATGGATGTCATTAACAAATTAAAGAATTGAATAAGAAACACTTCGGTCGCTTTAATTTATAATTATAAAAAAAAAATTGGTAAGTGAGATTCTGCACAATTGTTAGGCCATATATATAAAAACAGTATATTAAAGTGGTTTCTAAAAATAAATGCATATATTTCACGTGGACAAAAAAAAAGTTTAAAAAATTATTGTTTTTATGGAATATCTTTCAAAGTTACTTTAGAAATACTAGTACTTATTCGTTAAAGAGACAAGAAATTCAAAATATTCAAGTTTATCTTTTCATCTTTGACATAATTGTGCAAGAATCTATGAGCTTTATTAGGAAAATAGATTAAGATAAATTATTATTAGTTCCACTAGTATTTTTCTTTTATTCGTCTTTTAACTTTGATTAATTTTTAAAATAGCTTTGACTTATATTCTGAATCGAAGGAATCAAGATTGATCTCAACTCATTCTATGTGTCTCTTACCATTCAATATGCGCATGAGTTTTAATTATGAAGTTGAATTATTCCATCAAAGGATCGAGATTTTATCTTTCTTAATTAGAGGTTTCAATTTCTATATGAATAAAAGTTCTTGATAGGAAGACTTTTTCTAAATAGGCCTTACACGGTACGAATTCAAATTAATTAAAGTTAAATTTTAATGTCGAACACCAGAAATGTATCCAAAAAAGTATAAAAATTGAACTATCATGAAAATGTGCATGATAAACAATTTTTTTCTATAAAATAAATAGATAAAAAGAGCGTAAATGAATAGTATCCTGATCTATGGCTCTATTTATATTTGCATCAAAGGAAAATTTATGAAAATTTTCATATCGGGCTGGCCTAACTTATTTGGGCTCTTATGACAAAACAAAGCTACTAGTGGACTTGGGCTTTAGTAGATTAAGGCCCTGTTAGTGGCTTTATTGGATCAAGAATGGAAGCCCAAAAGTTCAAATTTTTAAAGACTTATAAAACAACTTTACAAAAAATAGAAACAATAGGACAACTTTACAAAAAATATTCACTCCAATTAGGACAACTTCAGCCGTCTTTAATGCGTTTCAAGTGTGTTTCCAAATTTTATGATTCAATTGTGTTGGAACCAAAATTTGTGGATCTCCATTTATCCAATTATTCTAAGGTCAATCGTGGTGATACCAAGTTGATTGCATGCCTATACTAGTGGACTTGGGCTTTAGTAGATTAAGGCCCTGTTAGTGGCTTTATTGGATCAAGAATGGAAGCCCAAAAGTTCAAATTTTTAAAGACTTATAAAACAACTTTACAAAATATTCACTCCAATTAGGACAACTTCAGCCGTCTTTAATGCGTTTCAAGTGTGTTTCCAAATTTTATGATTCAATTGTGTTGGAACCAAATTTTGTGGATCTCCATTTATCCAATTATTCTAAGGTCAATCGTGGTGATACCAAGTTGATTGCAATCCTAGACGATGTTTCTTGCTCTGTAAAAGAGCATGATGAAGATGAAAATGCCACCAAGTTTTATCAAATTGAGAATTTTAATAATTTTTATGATCACATTATCGGTTGTTGGGATTATTATCTTCGTTTTGAGTATGATAATGGTTTGTTTTGCATATGGAATGCGAAGTATATTGCAATTTGCAATCCCGCTACGAGAGAAGTAAGATATCCTCCCTACTTGAAATGTTTTGATGTTTTTCCTCATGGCGAGGAATTTGTATGTTCAATAGGTTTTGAACCCGAAGAAAACAAATATAAAGTTATTTTGACGATTGATACTAACGATGGATTATCGAGAGCATGGGTTCTCACTCTAGGCATAGATAAATCATGGAGGGAGATGATACAATATGCCGAACATGATTATTATATTACTCCATATAGATCTGGAATTTGCATTAGTGGAATTATCTATCGGTTTTGTTATTCTTCGGAGTATTGTATAGTTGCGTTCGATGTTAAATCTGAAATTTTCACAAGGATCACAACGTTGATTGAATTATTTGGTAATAATATACATGAAAGCGAATTTGACTATATGCTAATAGAAGTGAATGGAAAATTAGGAATTCTGAATTTTTCAAAGTTTTGGTGTACGGAAAACATTCATCTATTGATTTTTGAAGGAGGAAAATGGGAACATCAAATATTTCAATTTCCTTTAGGATGGAAACCTAATAATATATATTTGAGTACCTATAAGATTTGCAAGTATGGTGGTGAAGAAATTGTATTTGCAATTAAATTAACATCAAGTGATGTTTTACTTTGTTTTGTTTATGATGTCAAGAATAATAGTTGGAGACGTTTTGAAGTCCAAGAATTTCCTGATCGGACTAGAAGCATTTTTACTTATAGTGAAAGTCTCTTCCCTTTGGAAAATATTGGCACTATTCATCACCAACCATAATTATAACAAAATTAGACCTCAATTGTCAAGGGAATGTGCGTCTAGATGATCATTTTGAATGATGAAGTGTTCGACTTATTCAATGGAAATAAGTTGAGGTGTGCATAATCAAAAGTTGAATGGTTTTAATTGTCAGTTGTGACAATTAAAATGTCTATCGACATATTATTTCTTTATTTCAATATATACATTTAGGGTCATTATATTCCATTGGCATACAAACTTTTCATATATAATAGTGAAGTCCTGGATTGTAATGCGAATGTTATTTTTTGAGGAATGTAATACATGATTTATTTTTCGTTAAACGTTAATTAAGTTCCTTGTGTTTATTTTTTATTTTTATTTTTTTTGCTGTAATTCAACTATTCTTTTCTTTAATCACTTACAGTTAAATAATAGAGTTAAATAGACAATAAGACAATGAAATGTAGTCCATCTCTAACTATTTACTACGTGGTTAAATATTAATCACTTTCTGTCTAATTTATTTATCTAATTCAAAGTTCCTATTTAGAAAAGGAAAGACCTAGTAATTAAAATATTTTAGGATACTATAAACGAAACCTTTAATTTTAGGAGTCTCCTCATATAATTATAATTCATCTAATTAATTTTTTAAGGAAAGATCTAGTAATTAAAATATTTTAGGATACTTTAATTAACAAAACCTTTTAGGAGTCCCCTCATATAATTAGAATTCATGTGTAATTAATTTTATATTATTTTAGGATACCTTAATAAACAAAATCGTTTTACCAAATACCCAGACCTCCTTATACCCTTACGTTATCAAACCTTTCCATATTAAATTGGCCAATTATATTAGGATTTATGTTATAGTCAATATTTAATATTATTAAAATAATAATATAATAATTGAGAAAAATGGTAATAAAAACAATTTTATCTAAAGCAGAGTCTTTTAAAGAAGGACTACTTTTAATATATTATAGATTAGTAGGAAATTTACTAAGACTTGAAGTCTTAAGCAACTAAAATAAAAAATTTATAGACTTATAAAACAGCTTTATAAAAAAATCAATTCAACCTAAAATATTGACTCCAAAGATGTCGATGAATACAAAAGAACAGTCAATTCCTCAAGGTATTATCATTCAATTTTTCTCGTAGCTTCCTGTTAAGTCTTTAATTTGTTTCAGGTGCGTTTCAAAATTTCATAATTCAATTGGTATCAATCATGGTAATACCAAGTTGATTGCATGCCTATACGACGTTTGTTACTCTATTGAAGAGAAGTTTTGTCGAATTGAAAATTTTAATAAGTTGTATGATCACGTTAACTGTGATTGGGATGATGAACGTGTTCGTTTTGATTACGATAATGGTTTGTTTTGCATATGGAATATGCTATATATTGCAATTTTCAATCACGCTACGAGAGAACTAAGATATCTTCCCTACTAGAAATGTTTCAATGAGAAGTTTACATGTTCAATACGTTTTGAGCCAGAAGAAAACAAATATAAAGTTGTTTTGACTATTGATGTTCACGAAGGATTATCAAGAGCATGAGTTTTCACTTTAGGTATAGATAAATCATGGAGGGAGATGATTAAATATGAAAAACATGATTATGATATTATTCCATACAGATCTGGAATTTGCATTAGTGGAATCATCTATCGGATTAGCTATTATCCAGAGTTTTGTATAGTTGCGTTTGATGTTAAATCTGAAATTTTCACAAGTATCACAATGCCAATTAAATTTGGTAATAATTTACATGAAAGAATACACATTAAGGACTATATGCTAATATGGAAAATTAGGATTTTTGAATTTTTCAGAGTTAAGACGTACTAAAGACATCCATCTATGGATATTTGGAAAAGCAGAATGGGAACATCAAATATTTCAATTTCCTTTAGGATGGAAACTTAATGATATGCACTTGAGTGCCAATAATATTTGCAAGTATGGTGGTGAAGAAATTGCATTTGCAATAAACATAAAATATGTTTTGGTTTGTTTTTTTTACGATGTCAAGAATAAGAGTTGGAGACATTATGAAGTACAAATTTTTTGTAATTGGGCTGAAAACATTTATACTTATAGTGAAAGGCTCTTTCCATTGGAAAATATTGGCTCACCAACCAAAATTGCAAGACAATTTGACTCTTTCCCAAGTTTGACCTCAATTGTTAAGGAATACGTGATTTTAAGTTGGAGTGTTCGATTGATACAATGGAGATAAGTTGAAGTATACATATTCAAAGTTAGTATTTTAGATGCTAGTTAATTTAGACTAAGTTAGAGTATCTTATCTATTTATTATTATGTCTTATTTAAGTGAATACAATTAGGTTGTTATATTCAATTGGCATACAAGTTGTGCAAAAGATTATAGTGCAGACCTAGATTGTTATGCAAATTTTTTTTTTGGGGGATTAATTTAATGCATGATTTTTATTTATTTTGAAGCACATATAAGAGAAAAAGTAGTTATATCATTTATTAGTAGTTTAATTAATCTGGCTAATTCCTCTAATGTTTTGTTTAAATTTAATGTTCTGGAGGCAAATAGATTAGTAACTATGTATTACCAAAACACTATGTTATATATTGACAAAATTGATGTCACTTGATATATAGTACTTAATATTATAATGTCTGAGCTTGAAAATTTGAAATATGGGATGAATTAAGATACCAGAAAAAAACTATTAATAATCTCCTCACTTCAATTAGCCAATTACTGCCTTGATTTTCATGTTGATATCAAACATTCAGAATTTTGATAAAGCAAATTCATACGAAAATTAAAGTTATTGATCAAGATTTTATGCAAGAAGGTTCTAAACTCATACGAAAATTAAAGTAATTTGTGTGATAAAAAAAGAAAAGAAAAAAATCAAAACCTGATGATTTTTACTTTTTTTTTTTGGTGGACAACTAAAACTGATGCATTGAATCCAAAAGTGGCAAGCTAGTGTAGGTTACGGTCTTACAGAATCAGTCGAATCCGATAACTTTAATCCAAATTGCATACTTATTTTAATTAATTCATTGATACGGTACAGATCATTAACTTGGAATTTAATAACTTAATATAACTAGATTCCAATTTCAAAAACTTCAAATTCTGACACCTGCCACTAATAATCAATTCATTGCACCAAATGTGGACGTAACCTCTTTTACTCTCATGTTCAACAAATACTCAAATTGCATTAGCGGCAGCATTCCGGATTTTAGGGTTCCAAATTTCAATAATAAGGACAAAACTTAAATTAATAAAGTCCTAATCACAAAATGTCACGTTAATTGGAGTACAGTATTACGACAAGTTTTATTGAAATTCAATATGTTTTAGTTGATTAATATGATATATTTTTCAAGTTATTGGTTCCAATTATTGTTGGCAATAAATATCATTTTCTACATTAATCCAAATTATTCTTTGAGTTTTGCTTATCGAAATTTAAACTATGTAAATTTAATTTGATTATCATTTTAATTTATTTATTTTTATGATATGAAGAAAATTGTTATGTATGTATTTGAAAGTATTTGAACACATTAAAATCAAGTAAGATTTATAATATAACAAACTAGAGTGTATCTAAGTAAATAGATCATAAACTAGTGAGATTTATTTAAATTTGGATAAATTACTAAACTACACTACATATGTTTACCTATTCTCGTTTAATCCCTACTCTTTCATAAAAATACAAAAATCCCTATTTTCCCCCAAACCCTCTATTTCGGATACTTTATTGTGAAAGAACCCAAACTCACCTTTCTCATCCCCAAAATCTCGCCTCTAATCTTTCCCCACTACCAAATCAGTTACCGAATTTAAAGCAATTTAATTTTCAAACGATTCTATCTCTATTCAACCGTCTCCAAAGTTCAAAATAGGTATTCTCATCTTCTTCATTTTTCTTTCAAAATCAATTTTTGTGTTTCAATCGATTTTGGATCAGTTGTCAAAATGGATCATCTGTCTTTTAATATTGGGATTTCCCAAATAATAACACCTAACAATGATCAGATTTTTTATTCAGAAGACTCCAACTGGGCAGAACAGAGGTCTAAAAGTTTGCATGATCCGGCATTAATGGCAAATCAAAGTTCTATGAAGAGAAAATCGAAAAAGGAAGTGGGGGTATCATCTAAAGCAAAGAATGCAAAAACTCAAAAGAAAAGGGATAGAAAGGTTGCCCCTCCCATTTCTCGACCAACACTACCCATGATATACATTTCTTTTGCTTTTAATTTACCCACATTAGCGAGAATGATGATCCTACAAGGCTAAAGGGTGTCTTCATTCCATTGGCAGTTGATGAACTGATTAATGTAAAATAGTAGTTTATTTACTGACTTACTGTCAAGATATGAAGTTTTGTTGTTTTGAAGATACATTAAGTGTTTTGGAGTATTCCTCTCCAGGTCAACATTATATTTCTAAGTAATTTATACTTCTAAATTTGAAGTGTTTTTATGTCCATAATTTTTATGTCGCTTTTAAGTTCGTTTTCAATACATTTTAGTACCTTATTAATTTTTGTATATTATAAGTATTATACATATCACTATAGCTTCTACTACAGTGAAACTGATACAAAATTTTCACAAAATTATTAAGTATATGATACAAAATTGTTTTCACAAATAACAATTATTCTTCACACAACATGGTACAAATTATATCTTATAAGATTGGTAAAAAATCACAAACAGATGATACTAAATCATTATCATATACATAATATTATGTATATGATACTTAGGTGCTTCAAACATCTCAAATTGATACGATTTTATTATTTCATGCCAAAGTTACAAAGATATTAAGTATCAAATACATAAAATTGATACCAAAATTACTCTAACTTTTTTTTAAGCTGATATTAAATTTCCAGAAAATTATTATGTACATGAAACACAATTGCGTCCATAATTATCAAAATTGTATGTATATGATATAAAATATTGGTAAAAAATACAACATCCGATACTCTATTATTAGTAGATACAAAATTTAGAAGAAGATATTATGTATATGATATATCATTGCTTCAAATGATACCTTTTTTACATGTTGTCTCTTTTAACTTTGGCAGACATCACAGCTATTGATACTATTATTCTATCCCATACAAAATTTACAAACAATTAAGTATCAGACACACAACAATGTATACCAAACTAACTTTATCAGAAATTAACAATAAAAAAATGTAGCCAGAATTGAAAACATAACATTTTTCACTTATTGCATCATAAAATAGTAACCTAAAAGTACTTCATAAAGTATCAAATTTGAGAATTATTAGACATGAAGCATAAAAGTACTTCTAAAAGCAAGCATCAAGAATCTTTCGGGAAGAAAGTACATGTTCTTCTAATGTGACCTTCCTGTCCACAACAGTTCGTGTTTGTGGTAATTTTTTCATCTGGATTTTTCTTTCTCTTTTTTCTTGGCCTTCCAGGCATTTTTTTTGTATCTTGGTGGCAAGACGACTTTTTTCAAAATACATTCTGGAGATGTCCAATCACTTTTGTCAGGCATTGGTTCTATTGAAACTGCATATGTGTTTGTTAATGCATCATGTTTATAGTAATCAGAGCAGTAGGGGTGTACATCTCTCAAAATACACATGATACTCTATTGTATCCAATGAACACAATACGCACACCTATCCTTCTTAATTAATACATTAACAACCAGAAGTAACTCAAAATGAACATGATATCTAACACCTACAATTGCACGTAACACATGTTATTTGTGTATCATGATCAACATAATAGAAAATAAATTATAAGAAATAAAGAATGTTATAAGATTGAAGTATCACATATATTTTGTTATCAGATCTTTTAACTCTAAAATTGAAGCTATGCTTTATTTTGTATTTTGCCATTACAACCATTAAAGTTGCCTTATCCTTGTACAATTGCTTCACTTCCACATTAGAAACATTTGTATCTGATATATAATTTTCCACCTCCATTTCTAATATGTAATAGGAATCACAAATTTTTATTCAACAATACTTAGAGCCTTTGCGTCCCTTTTTCCACCTTCAACAGACACAATTGCACCTGTTGTTGCATCAAAATTTTGTATCTCTTCATCACTTTTATTCGATGTATCAATGCATAATGGATACATACCGAATCCTACCTCATGTTTCTTCACTTCTATGTACAATTTCACCCCATATCATTCCGCGAATACACAATGGAGATGAATTACCTTCTCCAACGTATCTGATCTCCATATTTTTTTTGATTCATCAACATTCAATTCTGCTGCAATTGTTGAACTAAGATTAACGAACGAAATATTTTCCCCAATCACTATGCCATCACTTCTGTATCGCTCGTATCTAATATCACTTTTCCATATTCCTGAATGCCTTAACAAGATCGAAATATTCATTACAAATCTTCACCAAAAAATTACGCTAGAATTTTTTTTGAATCGACCTTCCAGAGCTTTTCGAAAAACAAGAAGAGAGAATTTCAAAATTTGAAATTTGAAATTTTAGTTCAGTAATCGTTTTATGAATGACTGATTTGTAGATGAAAGAAACGTATGTGTGAATTGTGGCAGTCAATTTTATTTCTATTTTAAATCCCTAATTTAACGCACTAAACTGAGAAAATTCCTTTTTTAACGCACTGAACTGATAATTACAACTTCTAAATTAAAGTATCTGCTCGCATAATAAAGTATCCGCAAAACAATAAAATAAAGGGAATTTTGAAATTTATGAAAAAGTAGGGTTAGGAAGTAATTTGTTTATTATAATATGTGCTTCGTATAATTTATACAAATTTCACGAACAAAAACTACTAGTGGACTTGGGCTTTTAGCATATTGTGGCTCTATTAGTTTCTCCGTCCATAATTCGTCAATGAGTATAGTTTGCCAACAACTCCTTTTTGGTCGCTCTTCAAAAAATAACTTTTTTTAATAAATCAATTTACTTTTCAAATTTAACAGTTTAATGAACTTTACTAAAATAATTAAATCTACAAATAAAATGAGCTTAAGGTCAAATAAAAGTTATTTGTGTGATCGAAGAAAAATGTAAAAATGAAAACAAAACAAAACATAAACAAAAACTGATGCATTGAGCCCAAAAGTGGCAAACTAGTGTATGTTACGAATCATTTAGACCAATTTCATAACTTTACTCTAAATGATATATTTATTCTCAGTGATTTATTGATACGGTTGAAAATATTAAAATTTTATAGGATTCTACAAGATGTGTACAATTTCAGATTAAATTTAAACTGTATGACTCTCGAAAAATGAGAAGTGTCACATAAATTGAGAAAGTAAGTAATTTTTAGATGATTTGATATAAAAACTTGACAGTTGACATCTCCATTACTTACTATTATTAAAGTAAAGATTAGAAATCCATTTAAAAAGTATTCAACCAAATCATTGTTTTCATGATTACCTCTACAGAAAAGTCCAACATATATAAAGCAAACCCCAATGAAATTAAATATTACAAAAGAAATCAATGAGAATATTACATTTGTTATTTGGTGAGATAATATTTGCCCCCTTAATTATTTTATTGTAGGATATTACATTTGTATTTTAATTCGTCCATGGCTTTCAAGACGTGCCTCCACGTATAATTTGTTATGAAAATGAAAGGGTTAGTTAAGATTAGGTATTATAAATTACACTATTTAGTAATTATGACAGTAATTATTAATTTATAGACTAGAAAAGACATCATATAACATGTGTAGCAACATTGTTATTTCTCTGTTTTATCTAGTCAACATCATAATTTCTCCATAATCTTAATGTTGTATTAGTTACAAGTAATAAATTTTGTGTTGAACTCTTAAGTAGCATGAAACATGTCTGTCCATCATTAAACTTGTTAATTAATCCAATATTTCTAATTAACCATAATGATTAAGACATAGTCACTCATGATTTAACATATTAACCACAATTAAACCCCTTTGGAGGTACAATGTAACCTATTAGTATCCCTTGAATTACATTCTCTCTTCTTTTTTCCGTGCAATAATGCTGAGGATGCTTTTTTATTTTCACGAGATAAGGATAAAAAATGTGTACTCTCTATCCTCCTCATATTCCATTAATGAAATTTCACTAAATATATTATCATTATTATTGTTAGATTCATTTTTCCTAGTTTGTTGTTCAGAAAGATTGGAGTAAGTAGGCGTTCTTAAGATTGTTTTATTTAAGTACATTTAATTTCATGATTAGTGAGTGTGGAATATTTCTCTAAGTACCTACTAAATCTTTGGGTGTGGCCTAATGTGCGACTTTTTTTCCTCTATAGTACGTGTATCGGTTAAGTTAATAGTTCTGGTGTCGATTAATATAATTAGTATAAGTAAATAATTTATCGAAAATCTAATAAGTTGTCTTTTTTACAATTTTGGGGCCGTGAATCCAAAATTCTAGTTCCACTCTTGTAGTCGATGAAATAATAATAGGGAAGCAAATTGATTCTAATACTACTATTACTAGAAAAAATAAAAAATCATTTGATTATGAACACTTAAGGGCTTGTTTAGTATGAATAATAAGTATAATTAATTGCATGATTAGTTTTAGGATGTATTTATTAAATAAAATCATGAAATAACTTATTTCAGAAATCGAAATTGCCTTTAGCACTAGTTTGGTATGACTATTAAAGATGAGATAATAATCTTTCCAAATAACTTATTTCGTTGAATAATATTTTTGATCTTTCAAACTTGATTCATCTATCGGCTAATAAATTTAAAACCGACCATACAAATTTTTTCCTCAATACATTACAAATATCGGCCATTGATGGACCAAATAAGATTGATTGCCGTGTGTGGCATTGCAAATTTGTCAATATTCAACTGATAAAAAGAAAAACAAAAAATAAGTTTCCAATTGTGTCCTTACATATGTTTTTAATGGTCCAAGTCTTAACCATTATTACTGGAAAAATTTGTACAATTTTTTGTTAAAAATAAAGATAGGGACCCATATTTTACACCCACCTTAACAACTTCAATTTGTTTGAACACATAATAAAAAGAGGATCTTAAGCTTGACTTAATGACCTCCATTTAATTTTATTAATACCTAATTAAGTAGAAGCTAAATATAGGGTTAACCTTACGTGTACTTAAAGAGTAATTTCGAGTCATTTTTTTCAACTTTTCACATTGTAACCTATAGAGCTATAAGTTTGAAATTAAATCTACCATTGAAAATCATCCTTCTTGTTAATTTTCAAGGGTTACTTTATTAATGAGATAAAATATTAAGAATTATTCCTTCTGTCCCTAATTATTTGTCCATTTTTCATGTTTTAGTTGTCTTAATTACTTGTACATTTTGACATATCAAGAAATGATAAAAAAAAATTACTTATTATACCCTCAATTAATTACTTTGAAAAAGGTAAAACTTTTTTAAAATCTTAAGTTTTTAATTCATCCACTTCAAAATTAATAAGGATAAAATGGTAAATTCACTATGTCAATTATTATTTTCTTAATAGGTGTGTCAATTTAAAAGATGATAAGTAATTAGGGATATAGAGAGTAGTAATCATTTTCTAAAGATTATGCATGATCATTAATAAAAGAAATCAGAGGGAAAACTGATAAAGAAATGGACACATGACCTTCCTACGTCCAAAACTGAATATTTGCCGCGTGAACAATACATAACAGGACCTAACATCAAAAATAATAATTTGGATTGGATCTAACTCTAATATCATACTAAAAAAAATGAATTACAGACATAACTCACCTAAAAGTTAAATCATAAGAAAATGATTATTGTAGGAAATTCGGAACGTGCTTAGAAAAAAACAACAAATACAGAAATATAGCAATTTTACGCTATATTTTCTTCTCTATCATTTAGTATTTAGACTGTGATATATGAGATTGCTTCAATATATTGTAATAACCACCATCGATCAATAAATTTCAAGTATGATTAGTAAATATGAAAAATAATTAGTAAATACTCTTTTATGAATTACATAGGTTTCATATTTTAATTTATCTAACCTTCTTATACTGCTGGGAAAAAAAGTGTCCAAATAGTGAAACTGAAGGAACTAAAATTTTAATTAATGCAGGGTAAAGATTGATGGTGGGTCACTGGCTAATAAATCGTCGATGCGTACATATCTGTCTAACGTTACAAAAAGAAAAAGTTACAACATTTATATCATATTATGACTAATAAATTGTGGATGCTTTTAGATTTCCAACTTGTAGATAAGTCAAGTCAATGACCAAATAAGTGTTCGTTAGACATATCATTTTGCTACCCTACATGTTTTGTCATCTTTCATTAAGAAAAAAAGGGGAATCAAGAAGCATTTCACATATAAAAATATTAAGGCAAAATGGTCTGGTGGATACCTATACTTGTACCCGTTTGTATTGTGAACCCTTCTACTTAATTCTTTGTCATTTGAACCCTTATACTTAATAAAACACAATATATCAAACCCCTCTGACCATTGACCATGCTTATGTGGCATTAATATGGTTGAGTTGGCAAGAGAGTGAGACCACACGCCTATTAAGGCAAGTGAACATCATATTTAAATTTTAAAAATATTTAAATTAAAAGAGTAAAATAATAAACATAAAAAAGAAAATTGAAACTCTTCTTCTTCACCAAATGATCCACTGAAAAAAAGTCACTGAAGAATACATCAAAAAGATCCAAAATTATCCCCAAATCAAGCCAAGATGTGAGGAAGGACCGGCGATCGGACCCCGAAATAAGTGGATCTCTGAAGAAAGGCGGCCATGGTGGAAAGTTTTACTTGGGCCGGCGACGGAAGTTATTCTTCTAAGAAAGAAGAAGCTGATGTTGTTGTTGTTAATGCAAATGACCCTAATTTTGATGAACCGGAAGAGAATCCGATTGATGAATCTTAGATTTTGATTATGAATGATCTGAATTGTTAATGTAAATATTTGAAGAATTTGGTAATGTTTGGTGATTTTATGTAGAAAAAAAAACTCTCCTTTTCAGCCATATCCATCCCCTGCCCAATCCCTTTTTCTTTCTTTTTCACAATCTATTTTCATCTATTTAGATGATCTTGGGCACCTCCTTGAGTCCACTAATCACTGACGGAGGGAGAGAGCGGCGCTGGTGGTGCTCGCCGGGCACCACTAATACGCAGTGTAGGGAGAGAGAGAGTGCGGCTGGTCAGTGGAGATGAGAACGAGGTGGGTGAGGGTGCGAGGATCTAATCATGGCGGCGAAAATGGTGATGGTGTGTGGCGGAGATGAAGGCGAAAATGGTGATGGTGTTCGGCTAGATCTGATGCGGTAGCTTAGGTTGTTGGTTTGTGATGTTAGAGGAGGAAAGGAAAATGGTGATGATGTGCGGCGGAGATGAAGGCGGAAGGAATATGAGTGGCTTCGCCGGCAAAAATGGTGACGACGGCGACAGCCTGGTTCACGTGAACCAATGGGAATGGAAGAAAATGTAATCGCTTTTACTTTAAAGAATATAATTAAATTTTTATTATTTTACCTTTAATTAAACAATTTTGATTAATAATTTTAAAAATAATTATGACATGGCATTAATATATCTGATGTGGATATGACATGTCATTTATGTAAAGGAGAGTGAGCTACACACATGATTGGAGGGGTTTAAAATGCTTATTTTGATTGAGTTTAAGAGTTCAGTTGACAAATGATTAAGTAGAAGGGTTCACAATACAAACGCATACAAGTATAAGGGTCCACCAGATCATTTTGCCAAATATTAAACATAAAAGTAGTTCATCTTAATATTTTTTTTGTTTTAATTTATCTGACTAAGTTAAATTGATAAGAATATCTTTTATAATTTATGATCTTAAATTAAGAATACGTAGGATGTATGAAAGTGTCTTTTAATAATAGGGGTTGTTTGATTGGAAACAAATTATTCCGGAATAAGTTATTTTACCATGCATGTATGAGTGATAACTTATCATCACTATGATATAAATAGTAGAATAAATAATATTAGGACAACCTAATACCTCCAACCAAATGCATGATAAAATAGTCATGTGTTTTACTTCTGAGATTATTATACCTTATAACTCATACCAAACAACTCCTCATAATCTTAAATAAATCATGTGGAAAGTTAAAACTAAAGAGTTGTCAAAAACAAAAAATGAAATGGGAGAGTGAATAATAATCATTAGGTGTATTTCATTACTCCCTCTATTTCATTTTACTTGACCAATATATTAAAAATAGATATTTTAATAACTACGTAAAGTAATAATAATCAAAGTTGAAGTTTCAAAAAATCGTTCTTGTTCTATGTTTATTTTTTTTAAAAAGAAATATGTCAAATCAATCAAAGCCAAATAACATAAAATGGAGGAAGCACTTGCTTTTTTAATATTTAGGATATTTAAAAAGACAAAATATTCTTTAACAAAAATAATTATATATTTACTTAAACTCGAAAACTCTGAAAGGATCACTCCCGTTGGTTTGCTCTCATTACTTTATTTCTTCCCCAATCCCCTTTCATTCACTTTATCAATTTACCAATTTTCTTTCTTCTTCTTCTTTCTCCTCCTCCCCTGTTCACATGTCCCCCAAAACATGAATTTTCCTCTCCATTTCAGAACAATTCTCTGTTTGTTTATTTTCAATTTTTCATCAAACATAGTTCTTGGATCAAACTGTACCCATTCATGTGGAAACAGATTCCTTCCATTTCCTTTTGGGTTTTCCCATGGCTGCCCAATTCAGCTCAACTGTACCTCAAATGAAGAAATTTTCATGAACGATTTCCCAGTTCAATCAGTAACTTCAGATACCATTTTAATCAATCTTTTAGCAAAATGCAGCCGACCATTTTCAGCAATTCATAATCTTTTTAGCCCAAATTACGCACCCACTTCAAGAAACGGAATACTTTTCCAGAATTGCAGTTCTTCACAATCCAGCTGTTTGATTCCTTCTACGATGATTCAAACCCATTTTGACATTCTTGATTGTGGGAAAGAAAACATGAGCTGTTATTCTGAGCCGAATAGTGAGAACAATTTTATCAATTTGAAGAATTTGTCGAAAACAGGGTGTGGCTCTCTGTTTTCTGCAATTTCTGTGGAGTCGACTGTGAATAGCTCGTCGGTTTCATTAGATGTTCAGGTGGTTCAATTGGGGTGGTGGATTCATGGACATTGTCGGTGTTCTTCTAATGCGAATTGTACTAAAATATCGTCCCCCATTAATGGAAAACGGGGATATCGGTGTCAGTGTTTTGAAGGGTTCATCGGAGATGGCTTCTTAGCCGGCTCCGGCTGCCGGAAAGGTACGTCAGGCAGAACACAATTTTAATTACTTAATTAGGTGTCAAACACATTAAAATCTATCTAATTATGAGTAACAATGAGATTTGAACTTGACATATCATGTTAAAATATGTGACAATTTCATATAAAATTTAAAATTTTATCCGTGGAGGATCGTATTACCAAAAAAATTACATTCAAAAATCCTAAATCCGCCTTCATTGTAGGTAATTTTGCTTTAATTAGTTAACTATTTATTCAACAACTTTTTAAATAAAAACATGTTCTAGTTTAAAGAAAGTTATAATATAATGAAAATAAGTTTGACTTTTCAAAATTAGAAATTTTAGGTTGCATATACAAAAATGTGATATTTTATATATTCAACTTTCTTCAAGTCACCTAATTTGGTTATGAGTTGGGTGGTTTAACTAAATGAAATTGAAGTTTATGAGTGGGAATTTTGACCAAATTTGGTGAGAGGAGAACATCATAATTAGATTTTTTTTTTAAAAACATGGGTCCAAGTACAAATATATTATTAAAAGATGGCATGCTGAGGCGGCCTAAAAGAAAAGTAACATATAATTGATGAAAAACTGTTAGATTGAATTGAATGATCAAACCTTCTTCGATAAAGTGAAAGTATTGATAGTCAATCAATCAGAAATATAAAACAAATTATTCCTATACAAGTTCAATTTTCTCCAACTATAGGGTCATGGAGTGCATGTTAAGGAACTAGAAAGTCAATAGTGTATACTATTAATAAAATATAATAGAAGAAGAATTTATTTTTTTTCTCATGTTCATACTAAGAAAAGGTAAAATCAAGAAAAAAAAGCAAATTATAATTGTTTATTAGAGCAACTTGTGATTGTCGTTTTTCATAAATTAAGGTAATAATGGCAACATTAAGAAAGACAATCACGTATGCGTTTGCTTCATCAGCGGAACAACTCGTGACTATCTAGGTAGGACCCAAGAATAGTGATGGTTGTTGCCTTTAATGTCACTTATCAATGCCAAAATTAAAGGCAAATCTAAAATGGTTACATCTCGTATAAGTTTTAGTTGAAGTTCACGTAAAAATAACTAAATGTTTGTGCATATCTAAAGCTATTCGAGGTGGGTAGTCTTGTAAATGTTCACACACTACGAGTATCACTTAAATGGTGCTTCTGAAATCGAGTGTTTGTTCAATCAGACATCTAAATCACAATTAATAGGTTTACGAAGACTTAATACCTTTTGTCCATACCCATACCCTATATGTGAACGAGTTATAATTGTATATTAACTTGAGATTGTTGCAAAAACTCACAAACTTCAAATTTTGAATACTTTGATTGGTTGGTATAATGTCCATTCATGTTATTCCATTAAGATATCCTGCCAAAATTTGTTTCATCATTTGGTCAAGGAAGAGGCCTTTTTTTCCTTTGTTTTCTTCATTTTCTATCAAACCCCATTTGGTTTTGAGTGAACAATGGAAACAAAGTCACTATCATATTACGTGAAGATAGTAACTCAACAATATCAATGGACCCTCGTGAAAAGTAATATACGAATTCGTGATTACTTTTTTTTTTGTTCCCATCCAATGTTCAGTATCTGTATTGGAGTCTGAACTAGTTCAAATTCACATCACCTATTAAAAAGAAACGGTCCCTATTAGGATTTTTTCCATACCCAAGGCATGAACGCGATAACTCAGGTCCCATCACAACACTTGAGTAGTATGTGTCCCATTACTAATTCCATTTCTTTTTTTATGTGAATGCAGATGAAACATCATGCAACCCTTCAAAGTACCTATCAGGCAAATGTGGAGGAACCACAAGAGTTGGTGTACTTGTTGGAGGTAATTCTACGTTGATTTAAGTTATATACGCTGACAGTGCAGAGTCTCAACATCTAGTACTAGTTGATATGAAATTGTTTTCTTATTCCTTTCTTAATTCAATTTCTCTATACAACACATTAATCTAAAGTGATGAAAACTATATTTATTTCTCCAGGTATTGTAGCAGGTGCTTCGTTAATGGTTAGTATAGGCCTAATATGCTGCTTTATTCGACGAAGATTGAATTTCCAAAACAGAAGAAGAAGAAACCGCGAGTTATGTGAGACTACAGGGATCAGCATCCCTGTTTATCAGTACAAAGAAATGGAAAAGGCAACCGATTTCTTCTCTGAGAAACGGAGACTAGGAAATGGCGCGTATGGAACAGTTTATTCTGGAAAACTTCAAAATGACAATTGGGTAGCTATCAAAAGAATTAGACATAGAGATACTGATAGCATTGAACAATTCATCAATGAGATCAAGCTCCTTTCCTCTGTCAATCATCCGAACCTGGTTCGTCTCTTGGGCTGCTCAATCGAAAATGGTGAACAGATTCTTGTTTATGAGTACATGCCTAATGGAACTTTGTCACAACATATACAAAGAGAAAAAGGGAACGGGCTTCCATGGCCTGTTCGTCTTACAATTGGTGCAGAAACTGCACAAGCTATAGCTTATTTGCATAATGCAACGCACCCTCCAATATATCACAGAGATGTTAAGTCAAGTAACATACTCTTGGATTACAATTACAAGTCAAAAGTAGCAGATTTTGGACTCTCAAGACTCGGTATGGTTGAATCGTCTCACATTTCTACTGCACCACAAGGAACTCCGGGATATCTTGATCCTCAGTATCATCAGAACTTTCAGTTGTCTGATAAGAGCGACGTTTATAGTTTTGGTGTAGTTCTTGCTGAGATCATAACAGGACTAAAAGCAGTAGACTTTGCTCGTCCTCAAGACGAAATAAACTTGGCTGCACTTGCTATTGACAGGATAGGAAAGGGAAATTTAGATGAAATTATCGATCCATTTATCGAGCTACATATGGATGCTTGGACACTTTCATCTATTCACAAGGTAGCAGAGTTGGCATTCAGGTGTCTGGCATTTCATCGCGATATGAGGCCATCGATGATGGAAGTAGCGATTGAATTGGAGCAACTTAGGCTAAGTAGATGGACGAATTCGGAAGATAACATAACAGGTTCATCAGAGGGATCTTCAATTTCATCAACTTCAGATGCAAGTGAAAAACCATTGAATCTTTCAATTAAGAAGCAAGAAATGGATATATTTTCGACAGATAGTAAAATAAAGGATTATTCCCCTGTATCAGTACAAGATCCATGGAGTAGTGAGCAAAGCTCTCCATCTTGTAGTAGTTTGCTTAATCATATAGTTAAGTGATTATGTAAAGGATTAAATTTCTTCATTGTAATTTACTTACAAGAACATTTAGCAGTTGAAAATGTAGTATACTAGCTAAATATTACTACTAGCAAGAATACTACACATGCCAAATTTGGTCTGTACTCTAAATGTTCTTTTTATTTCTTTTATATCAATTAGTACTTCATCGGTCTCAATTTATGTGAAGGTGTTTGTTTGGATGTCGAGTTTTAGAATAAGAAGTTTAAAACATTTTTTTTTTAGACATACTAAAAAAGAAGATTTGACATAAATTGGGACTAGGGAATATCTGTTTCTGCATGATACTAACTTTAGGAAATTTAACGTAAAAATACCATTCACCGGACATTTTTTAGTCCATAATTGAAAAATAGTCATTGTCATGAATCTTTTTTAAATTCTGAAGCACTCAAATTATATGATCACCAGCCAGCTAATAGCCTAATACTGAAAGAGCAACTTTCACATATAACAAACACAAAATTCATATTTGTATGTTATAGCTAACATATATATGTATAATTCGCTATACATATACAAAAAAAACAGTAGTATAATCTGATTTGGTATACATATACAAAAAGATCAATTGTATAGAGAGAGAGGCGAGTGAGCGAGCGAGATCTGAGAGAGCGGAACGAAAATATCTGTATATATACAATTTTCACACATTTTATACATTTGCGTTTTTGTATAAAGTGAGAGAAGCGAGTGAGAGAGCGAGATCTGGGAGAGGGGAGAGAGGGGAACGAAAATATATGTATATATACAATTTTCTCTCGCTTTATACA
>NW_006239553.1:79431-87005 GCF_000226075.1 Solanum tuberosum
TATAGCAAAGTTTGCATAATTGCGTTTCATAGCAAACATAAATATGTATATTTCGCTATACATATACAAAAGAAAGCAGTTGTATAATCTGATTTGGTATACATATACAAAAAGATCAATTGTATAGAGAGAGAGGCGAGTGAGCGAGCGAGATCTGAGAGAGCGGAACGAAAATATCTGTATATATACAATTTTCACACATTTTATACATTTGCGTTTTTGTATAAAGTGAGAGAAGCGAGTGAGAGAGCGAGATCTGGGAGAGGGGAGAGAGGGGAACGAAAATATATGTATATATACAATTTTCTCTCGCTTTATACAAACACAAACGCATTTTATACAATTTGCGTTTTTTGTAAAAGTGAGAGAGCGAGATCTGAGAGAGTGGCGAACAAGATCTGTGAGAGAGGAACGAAAATATATGTATATATACAATTGTTCTACTTAAAATATAAATAAAAGAAAAAATGAATAAGTTTTCGAAAAATCGATTAAACTTATAATTTAAGAGAAATCGAATTTCTAAAAGAACAAAGTCGCCACTTAATTTTTAGTAAAAAATCAAGAAAAAAACCTAAAGTTTTCAAAAAATTTAAACAGATAAAATCAATTGAAAATAAAAAGGTTCGAAGTTCAATGTACATTGCGAGAAGGTGTTAGGCCCTCGAATGCGCGCTAACTCGCGGTTGACCGGCATTTTGACTAAAACGACTTTGACTAATTTTGGGAAAATGATTTGACATAAAAATAATTTACAACATTTTGATTAACTTAGAGAAAATAGTTAAAAAGAAATATTTTTAATTTTTTTAAGAAAAATTGAACCTTGATTGAAATATTAATTTTGCAAGCGATTAGAATTTTGGCAAATCTAGGTTAATTAGAATTTTTATTTGAGTCTCTTTTTTTAAAAGAAATACTAATAATTTAGACCCATTTAGTCAATTAAATTATGTAAACTATTTTAAATTAATCGAAAATCAAGTAAAAGTTTTCAATAATGGTACAAGAGTTGATAAAAAAGAAACTTTATTGAAATATATCTAACATAAAGCATATGGTTCATCTTTTGAGGATTTAATTAAGTTAATTAAATATTCAAATAGTTAAAATTCAGGTTCTATTTGCCTGGACCGACTTTGGACCTTCAGCTGCTGATCGTCTTGGGTTTTGACCCATTTTTCGTGTATATCGGACTGTATACTGAGGATATACAGTCTATTTTGACCCCTTGCAACCTGCATTTCACTTTTCTGCCCTGTATATCATGTGTACAATTGCTGTACAGCAGTGTATATTGCGGTATACAGCAGGTATACAGCTATTTTTTGAGCTTTTGGAGGCTTGCAAATTAAATTTCCAGCCCACGTTCATCAACCTCAACCTGTACGTCAGTCTCACAACTTGCCAAAGGGGCTGACTCGAGTAAGAAGAGCAAATTTGGGCCTTTACGGCCCAGATCGGTATGCAGATTCACGCATAGAAAACAACAAAAACAAGATAAGAATTAGTGATGGAGGACACTTTAAATCTATGCAATACAACCAAGATACATGAGAAAGAAATAAGACAAAATAGGCATGTGATTAGTTCGCTACCAATGTTATGCAAATATGACAAAGGAATGCATACAATACTTAATGAACTTTCATTTAAATTAAACTAACTTCACTTAATAAGATGAAACACCAAATGGTAGTGAATAACTAAACAATAAAACTAATAGTCATTAAATGAAGTAAATTTAGACATGATTACTTAGACATAAATAATGATGAGGAAGCAATTATTAGTAAAAAAAAATGGAGCGGACTATTGAGGCTAATGTGATTATGTTTTAAAAAAAAATGCTATATGAAACTATGCAAAGGCAATAATGCACCCATGTATTAATGGACTAAACTTGAGCATTTTTTGCACATAAGCAAAGTAGTAGACCCAATTCACAGAATAATGCTACTGCTTTGCACCAATTTTAGACGTGACTAAGTGATGGATTCTTAGCAATTTTCACAACTTAAAATAAAGAAATAGGAAAAGCATAGGCGGCAAAACATACAAATAACTTAAGCACAATTTTTCACGTACAAAGGCATGTATTTAAAGCTAAACAAAAGGGATTAAAATTTAAACCTTAAGACTATAATCTTTCTAAAATGAGATTCAATCAAAAGAAACCATCAAAAGAGAAGAAAATAAACAGCTCATGCGCTCAATAAGCACATACAAGAATAGGACACCACCACATTTTGGAAAGATTTTTTAACTCAAACCAAATATGAAACTCGACTAATTTGTCACGTGCAAGCTATATTCACCGAACCTTTACATAATAGAAATAATATTCTAGATCAGATTCAAAAGAGATATGGGAGAATGCAAGTTTCAAGACCCTCAAAGGGGTATGGATGCGAGTGAACATGATCGAAATAAACAACTAGAGATTCAAGACAAACAACAACATGGATAGTAAGTGAATTCAAAATCTTGATGTCTTAATTCATTCATCCAATTTGAGATGGAAGAAAAAAGAGACTGACGTCGAAAACCAACATTATCACAGATTCATACTAAACAAGAGCAAATTAAGACTAATACAGTCATTTCGAAAAATTGATCACAACTATATTATAAAAGCTAAGACAGCAAGAATAGTAATAACAATTAGAAAATAACCCTCCAACATCTACATACATATTCAAGTCACAATCAACACTAAAGGTGAAATAGTAGACAAAAGAAACCTCAACTCTTATCAATATCCGAAAGCGAACAAACCAGTATCGAAGGAGCAAACCGAATTCACACGGGAAAGGAGTGAACTGAAAAAATAATAATTGACTAAACAGAAAAGCTATGCTGATGACTTGAGACCAAACAAAATCGAAACAACCCAAATTTCTATCATTTCAAATAACTCAACAGTTAACGTACCAACATATTGAATATAACCAAAATATGAACTAAAAAAACAGGGGTTACCTTTTAAGGTGCAGCAAATTGGACAGGAAACGAGCAGAACGACACCTTCACCACGTTAGGAATCGAACACAAACAACAAGCAAGATGCTTGAGCGGAAATATCAACCCAAACACTAAAGAAAAATAAGTGCCTCCTCTGGTTTTCTTTGAAATGTATTTCTATATATATATTGCAGCTAATTGCTTTTCAATACCTTTTGCTCTAAAAGTTTTCAACCAAAAAAAACTCCACCCCTAAAAATGACAAGAAAAGATGTATTGAAAATTCGGGTTCCTTTTGAGGGGGAAAACGGAAGGGACTTTGAATAAGAACAAGGGTAAAATCGAGATTCCCCACGAATTCCCAAAATTCAAAACTTCCCAAGGACCAAGAAAAGGCTGGTTTGTGCGATATTTCAACTAAATCCCACGAAATCTGGACGGAGGGATTGGGCGGCTGTTGCAGAGAAAGGTTGTTCGAACTGCTCTGGCAGAGGAAGAAGACGGAGAAAGCTGCTGGTTCCGTGAACTCGCTGTTCTTCGCGTTCGGTCCAGTTGCGTTGCTGGACTGTTCTGGGTTTCATCGTGCTGTGAAGAAGAAGAGCGTGTGGGTGGGGTTGGTTGTATGTGTATGTATTGTTTTTGGTTAATTGGGAATTGTTGTATGTATTATGCTGCTGGGAATGGGTTATTGAATTGAAGGGATTTGGGTTGGGTTTCTAATGGGTATTAAACTATTGTTGTTGTATTGTATGTTGGGTTGGGAATTGTAATGAAGTTGGGCTGCTGAAATTAATGTGAGAAAGGGAGAAATGGGCTGGAAATTTGAAATGAAAAGGCCCAAAATGGGTCTTTCAAAGAATAAGGGAAAGTGGTTAAAATTGTAAAATAGCCAAATGAATTAACAATTTAGCCGATTTGAATTTAGTCGGTGGGTTCGACCAAAAGCTAAATAGGATGAGTTTATATAAATTAATCAAGGAACTTCTTAATCTTAACGAAATAAAATAATTAATTTGATTATAAAATAATTTATTTAATTACAAACTAATTAACTCAAAATTATAACTATAATTTAAACTAAATTAAATTAATAAAATATTTAACTAAAATGTAAAATCTTTTTTTTGATGATTTTCAAATATTTATAAAATAACGTGATTGCAAAAATATACATATTTATTATTAAAAAATGATAAAAAAATACTTTTAAAATAACTTGAAAGTATTTTGAATTTCATAAAACTCATTAATTCAAAATTATAACCATCCCTAATATTTAAAATATAAAATCTTTTTTCTTTGAGATGATTTTCGAATAATCATAAAATATACTAATTATATACATAATTATGTAAAACATATATATCATCTAAAAATTATGAAAAGTGACAAAACTATTTAAAAATCTTGCAAACTATATTATTATTTTTGGAAATTTTATAAAACTAATTATTTTAAATCGTTTGAAATTGGAGAAACTCGAAATGATTAATTTATATTGTGGAGGGTCAAAATTGGGTGTCAACAACAATTTTCTCTCGCTTTATACAAATATAAACACACTTTATACACTTGCGTTTGTATAAAAAACGAGAGAGGCGAAGGAGAGAACGAGAGTGGCGAGCGAGATTCACCAGGAGAGAGGTGAAATAACAGCAGTTTGCTATGAGGTACAATTAAATCAAACTATATTTATAGCATTTAATTTGAATTAATAATTTGCTATTATATACAATTTTCCCATACTGAAATATAGTTGGGCTTTCACTTGTTTTATTTCTAGGCCCATGTTGAAGCATTGAGATGTTTTATGGGAAAACAACATAAATCCACTAGTTTAGGAGCTAATTACCTTCTTTCCCATGAGTTTGCAATATTACCAAGCCTATCATAATTTGTTCTGCGGATACACGTATCTAACGCGCCTAGATACATGTATCTTGATAATTGCATCTAAATAAAGAAGGTAAATGATACATGTATCTTGATAATTGTTTCTAAATAAGGAATGTAACTGATACATGTATCTCGAATACATGTTAATTAATCAGATACATATAATTAAGTTTATTTAAATAAGGAATGTAACTGAAATACATAAATTAAGGAGGAAATCACACGTATAACATCTTTGGAGTATCTACGGCTCATAAGAAAATATTTTAAAATTTGAATTTTTGTGTATATGATATGTTCATTATATGTATCTAAATTATTCTTTTATGTATCTGACGTTTCTTCTATGTATCTAATATATACTTAATGATTAGATGTATTGATCTGTCCATTCTATGCACCTAAACTGTTTTTCTATGTATCTTATAACCAACAAAAATATGTCCAATTTTAGCGGCTATGAAATGGCTCCCTTCTTCGACTTCCTCGATGTTGTGCGCCATAGTTGATAATGAAGTCAATTGTGTTGGTTGCTATGACTGGATTTTTGGATATTTATGAATTAATCATAGTTGTGATTATTAATTAGTACATGGGTTAACCCCAAAATCAATTCCTAGTATCTTTTTGATAGATATCCTCACCTTTCCTCCGATCTTACTTGTGGTCTTGCTAGCTTCTCTGTTGGTATGGCCATCGCCCATCGGAGTGTTAGTGACGCTAGGAGAAAAAATGTGGAAGAGAAATAATTAATTTGGTGTCAAGGTATAAATTATGGAGAGAATTAAGTGAGTAAATAATTGAGGACTCTATTTTAGGTTAATTTTAAAGTGATTGATCTCAATGTATTTTACTCCAAATTTGGTATTAATAAATCCTAGTTTTATGGAATTGTTTATTTGATTGTATCTTTTAAAATATATGGTATAAAATATTAAAAGTGGTAATATATGTAATTGTTTAAAAGTAGAGATAAAATTAGTATATATGATAGTGGTACGTCTAGTTAAGTAGTTTTTCCATGTTTTATTTGCTTCATAGCCCATATATTTTGATCATTTCAATGCGCCCGATCTTAGGATCACGTCTATAAATTCAACTAGATGAGTGTCGCCCGTGCTAAGCACGGGCCCAACATTTTAGGCCAAGTAATACTAATATTTTGCACAAGCAATGGTGTTGTCATTCAGTCAGGACTAGACTTTTAGTTCCTTGTTTGTTTGCTATAATAAATGTCTAAAATCACAGAGAACATAAAAGCATAAGCATTCTTTTTAACATAAGGCAACAATCTTCAAAATTACACGTGCCCAACTCTTCCCATAAAATTTATTGCAACCATAGCTTCATGAGCATATTTCATGGATAAGAACCAGTAACTCCATCACCACCATTTTTATACATCTAAGTGAGAATTAACTTTGAAATTCACACAAAATAAAAGGAGCACAAACAATGTGTTTGTCTACATTTTGCCCCTAGAAAAATGAATACATTTATCACTTGTGTCTATCATCCATCATCCAAACCTGAACAACAAACCTATTAGCCTAAATAACTTCATCAATAGTACTTCAAAAGTGTTATTCCAAAAACAAATAGAAGACAAATTTTTAAAAAAAGAAAACTTTAAATTGCCAAACTACCCCTGGCTACAAGCAGGCATGTTGAAACTTGAGAAGTTATTCAAAATTTTATATGATTTTTTAAAAAATATTATAAGTTATTAATTACTGTGATTTATAATTTTTTAAGTGATTTTGAAGTAATATATATTATTTCGTTCTCCCAATTTTATGCGGCATCGATATAATTCAAAGATTAATCATTTTTTATGTCTTTTTAAATATTTTTAAAATTGTTAATTATTGTAATTTGTAGTACCTTTTACGTAATTTTTAAATATTTTTTTTTACTTCTCATGTCCCAATTTATGTGGCATTGATATAATTTCGAAAGTTAGCCAATTTTGTTTTTGTCTTTTAAATTTCGAAGTTTTTAATTATTGTGATTTATATACTTTTTACGTCATTGTCAAATAATATATGTCATTTCCTCTAACCCATTTTATGTGTCACACATAGAATTTTGGAAGTCAAATATTTTTTTTATATTAATTTTAAATATTTTAACTTATTAATTATTGGGATTTAAAGTATTATTACTGTAATTTTCAAATATATAACAAGCTAAAAAAGAAATGTAAGACAAAATTAAAAGGAAAAAAATGCAAAATTAATGGTCAATTAATGTGATGCAAATGAAATTTGAAGAGACAGCTAATTGTTGTATATATTATTTTTTAAAAATTAAGTTGTTAATTATTGTGACTTATAGTACTATTGTGCTTTTAACATCAATTTTATAAATAACATATGTTTCTTCTTTTATCTTAATTTATGTGGCACAATAGAATTTAGAGAGTTAATCATTTTTTTATATGATTTTTCAATATTTGAATTCAATAATTACAATATATATAGTACTTTTTATATAAACTTTAAATAATAAATGTTATTTCTTCTATCCTAATTTATGTGACAATACTATTTTTAAACATTAGTAAAGAACAAGCAGTAGATTTTTCAAGAGACAATATTTTGTTACACGGGGCCCAATATATGTTAATTTTTGTGTCTTAATTTATGTTATATCATGCAACTTGAGAAGTTATCGGAATTTTTATATGATTTTAAAAATATTTTAAGTTGTTA
>NW_006239553.1:87105-92759 GCF_000226075.1 Solanum tuberosum
GGTCGGTCAAAATTGGGTGTCAACAATATATATATATATAATAGAATGATACAATTTAACTTTAAAATATTTATTTTAATCTTAATAAAATTATTTATAGCTACATAAATATTTATCACTTGTTTTAGATCATAAATTTAAATTTTTTTTCTTTCTTAAACTCTGTGTCAAATTAAAATATAAAATAGAGGGGAGGGATAATATTAAGAGTAATATTTTAAGTACAAAAACACTTAAAAGGCTAAAGGTACCGTGTTAGAAAATGTGAGAGACCAAAATAAGGAAGAACTTGTCAAATAAAATTTTAATGGACCCCACTTTATTGGATGACTCTATTTAAAAAGTTGCATAAAGAGCGCGTGCAGTAAACATCTAAGTAAGGACCACACTTTGTAAAAAAACAGATAAAAAAAAGAGTAAAAAAGCACATGGCGCGTAGTAATTAAGTACCAGCTGGGGTCCGTAAGTCAAAGTAGTACTCCCTCCGTCCCATTTTATATGATGTACTTTGATTTGACACAAACTTTAAGAAAAATGGAAAGACTTTTAAAACTTGTGGTCCAAAATGAATGATAGAAATTTGTGTGGTTGTAAATCATTTCATTAAGGGTAAAAAAGACATTTTATAGGCAAATTGTTACTTAAAATAGAAATGTGTCATTCTTTTTGGGACTGACTAAAAAGGAAAGTAAGTCATATAAATTGGGACAGAGGGAGTAGTACATTTTGAGAAAGGACGAATAAATAAATACATATATATATGTTTTGGGTTTTTTGTCCAATAGAGCAATAAAATAATCATGATAGCAGCTGGTACAAGTCAATTACAACAATTATTTTTGGTAATACCTAATTTACCCCTTGATCGGCAAGCAACAATGCCCTTGCATAATAACATAATTACTAATTTACCCTTGGTCGTCCTGGTCGTCTTCACTCTTCTATATAATAGAAATTAGGATATCATTTCGAGGGTAAGTTTACTCCTCCCTTCATTTCGCGTTTTTCGAAAATCAATTTGACTAATATTTAAAGTTAAATTATATTACATTAACTTGATATTTAAACAAAAATTTAGATATTCAAAAACTATAAGTGAAATACTATAAATTGCAACTTTTTACATATCAATATGATAAAAAATATATATATAATAAAATGTTAATCAAAATTCTTATCGTTTAACTCTAAAAATGAAACCACCGTTAAAAGGATACGAAGGAGTATTGTATTTATTGAGAATAACATATTACATTGAATATTGATCATTGAAAAGAGTAAAAATAGTTACACATTCCATTTTCCAACAAAAAATAATTACTATACTAAACTATACACATCACCGGCCTCTTCCTCAATCCCCGCCGCCGGCCGGCATGCTCTGTTCTGTAAATTCTTATTTCTTAATAACAATGAAATATAATACACTAAACAAGTTTACTAATTACTTAATTAAGCCAGTGTTAATCAAAAACTGGCTCTTCTCAGAGAAGTTAAGGTAATTGCAGCTCCTAATGGAGATGCACCGACCTCAATCTCAAACGAATCATATCGGAGGAACAATTCGACCAACAACAATCTTGAAACCAGTACGACGAAGTCTTTTCCGGCACACTGTTTGTTATTTATCGATGGGTTCTCTGTTTCCGACCCATTTGACCATAACACGTGTTTCAACAGCTTCTCTCCTTCTTCTCCGATGAACCGATCGGCGACGAACTCTTCCGATCGGTCGAAGATTTTTGGGTCTTTGGTTGCAAATGGTTGAAACCCATAAAGGAGTTCACCTTCTTTGATCTCGAATGATGCGTCGTGGGATTCGATTACCATGTCGTGTTTTGCTCTGCCGTATTGTGATGCTACTGGGGGTTCAATTCTGAGGGATTCGTAGACTACTGATTTCATTAATGGCATTTTTTCCATGGCAGCCATTGTGACCTTCCCACTGTTTGATGAAATGACTGAACGAATTTCTTGAGCTAATTGGCTGTGGAGTTTAGCCCCTGCTCTGCCTATCCATTTCAACATATTGGGGAAAAAGATTTTGATCCCTCCGAATGAATTGAAACATGTTGCGAATAGCAAATTGTGACAAGCTTCTTCGCGAGAAATGCCAATTTTTTCTGCTTCATCAAGAACGGAAGTTGAGTTTTCATAGAAGAAATTGTACAATCTCTGGTAGTCTTTTTTCACCAAGGCAGGGGGAAGTCTGAAAGTGTGCATAACAAGGTCTTCAAGAACCTTCGGGAGGCCGAGAATTAGCAAAGGATGAAGCTGGAACAGCACCCATTTGCCGATCAACTTAGGTCCATCGGTTCCAAGTTTGGTGTCTTGAGGATTAATGCCATATAAGGATCTAGCCAGGAAGTTAAATGCAGCTTGATCATTTGCTGCATTGAGCCTGGCTTTCCCTTTCGTGGAGAGTTCGTTTTCCAGAGTTTCAAATAGCTCGGAGTAGCTATTGTGAAACTCTGGAATAACTTCATTGCGCCGTGATGAAAGGAGATAAAACATGAGTTTCTTCAATTTGGCATGGTTTGGTTCGGAAGGATCAAGATAGGAGAGAACACGATAACCGCCTGTGAGATCAGTGGAGGGCATGAAAGTACCGGTGAAAAGATCCTTTTTTTCAACCTTAGATACATCAAAAAGGATGGGAAAACTTTTACCATCGAGCAAAACAACAACGTTTGGATTGAATGAAATGAATGGACCTGGTGGCATGTTCGTTCGAAAAACAGTAGACTGATGCTTCTGAATTCTTGATTTGAAAAACTCATTTTTGCCCTGATTGTAAAAGTAATCAAGTCTGTCTTTCCATGGACCAACTAATGGCAGTCCATAATCTCCAGGGACTTTTCGGGTTGGGAGTTTTGCTTGTTTAACAGGTGGCGATGGTGATGGTGATGGTGATGAAATGTATGGCGGTCTCTCAGACACTGAAGCCTGAATGGGACGAATACTAACACGATGAGACGATGAATTTTTACGAGAAGATGATGATTTATGTGAGGGGAATTGTAGCTTAAGAGAAGGAAGAGCAAGAGAAGTTGATGCCATTTCTGTTAGAAATCAAGAATTGAACTCTTGACTTTTCTTCAACAAGAGAAGGGGAGTTCAATATAGTTGAATGAGAATGAGAAATCTCTGTGGGTATTCTTGCCTATAAATAAACAAGTGTGTGATGTCAAAAGTAAGGTGATGACATTTGAGGTCTCAATCAATTAGCGGAGCCAGGTAGGGCCGAGGGAATTTGAACCCTCTACAACAAAAAAAAAAACTATATTATTTATATTTGGTTAAAATTATTATTTTTATGTATCTATAATATATGTTGATCCTTCATTATGTGTTTACTTCTTCATATTCTAAACACTCTTAGAAAAAATCCTGAGTCCGCCTCGAGTCTTAATCATGAGATATTAATGATATATTATGGTTTGTGGGGTGGCTTGATGGCACAAAAATATAGTAATACGCATAACAAAGGCGTGCGACAAATTATATATAAAAAAGAACGGCACTTTCTTATTGGTTTCTGTGGTGCTTTTATTATTGATCTGGCTCGTGTTTTATTTGTTTTTGGGATCTAAGTAGAAATAATTTATTTATTTTTTCATGCCACCGTCTTTGATTCCTTCTGTTCCTCATTAATTTCTTAAAATTACTAAATTAATAATTGTACACAGAGTGCTTTTCTCATGTTGGCTTGTTTTTCGTTTTCCGTCCACTTTGACATGTGGTTTCTGTCAAATTTGCTTTTTTAGAATTATATTTTTTTTGGTTGTTGTTGCTATTTTGCTAGTTTCTAGTCAAGCATGCAATGTGATACTTCCTTCGAGCTTCGTTTATTTTTACTTATCTAGTATTTATCTGATACACGTCTTAAGAAAATTTTATACTTATTGAATATAATAAATTTAATATTTTAAAAAATATATTGAGAAATGATTATAGTTAACAAAAAAGTGTAAATTAGTAATTAAGTAATATATTATTTTTTAATTTTTCAAACTGAATAAGTAAAAATGAATGTTTATTTTTAATATAGTGAACAAGTAAAATTGAAATTGATTTCAACAAGGATAAACACTGAAAGGATAATTGTAGATTAAATATTTCATATTGTCAAATCATGATCCAGTTTCCATTTAAACTTTGACCTTGACAAACCAAAAAAAAAAAAAAGATTAGGCACTTAATCCAAATTCACTTATAATATAAACTTTAATGTTTCAATATTCGTTTATGAATTTTTTTATACTTTCCACGATGTGAGAGAGTGATGCGTTAAACACAAATATTAAGGTCAAATCGAATAGTCTGTATAGAATAATAATAACATTTTATATTAAGTTTTCAAAATTAGACCAGTAGTTGATGACATTATTCTTTTAAATTAGTCAATATGTTTATACAACAACAACAAAAATACTTTTATACATTTGAAGAACATTTCCCTCTCTTTTAATTTATGTTCATATTCAGTTTGTTAGTAACTATACTATAGTTATGTAATATATTATTATATTCTATAACCTGTAGTTACCTAATTGAAAGCTTTACATTAAACAATAAGAATAATAAATTAAATAGTCAACGAATGGTCTTATTTCCCGTATTTTGAATAAATTTATATAACTTATACTACGTTTGGTACGTAAATAGAAAATAAGTTATTCACGTATAACATTAATATGACAATTTAGAAACAAACATAACCCAATACATCTATAAATCATGAGGAAATCTATATATTATTTTATACAAAATAAAAGATGAAATAACTAATATATGCATAAAATTATACATAACTGATTCCTACATTATTAACATCTACATAACTTTAATCAGATGTTTAAACATGAAATGAATGAACTCTACGTAACAAATTTCCGTTATGTGTAACACATAGGAGTATTTAGTTTTCCATCTGGACGGCGTTGAATTGACCCGTTAACGTATTAGAGGACGGAAGTCAAAGACTGCAGTGGTCAAACATTTTGATCCAAACCTAAGATGTTGTGCTTGTGCCGGCACATTAAATTTATTCCCACTACCGTCCATACTATACTTACGTGTGTTCCTTTCATTTTTTCTTTATCGTCGTTGATTAAAAACGAATAATATCATATCATATTGAAAATATATTTTTGATTGATTTAGTTTAATATAATTAGCATAGGAATAGTGATTTGACAAATTGAGTATAAAGATGGTGGAATGATGACTTGAGCTGAGGCTTAGATTACTATGTTTATTATGTTAAATATGGCTTGGAGAGACCGTCTTTAAAAAAATAGTTTTAAGGTTTAGTGATTATAAATGCTTGATCATGTGGAGGCACACTAAGCTAACGTTTGGCCATAAATTTCTAAATATTCTTGGCAAATATTATTTGGGTGAAATTTCACCATGTGTTTGGCCATAGTATTTGGGAAATATATTTCACTTTTTTAGAAAAATATGATTTATACCCACAAGTTTTAAACACTATCAAAACTAACCATAAGTTTGTATTACAAGCCAATTGAATCTTCGTTGCAACAATAACAAATAGTGTACATGACACTAGAGCAATGTGGTAGTTTGGAGTGAGTGCAACAAGCATCATTCCATACATCGTGAAGTAGACAAAGCACATGACTTTGTTA
>NW_006239553.1:93088-102753 GCF_000226075.1 Solanum tuberosum
ATAGATTTCCAAATATTCTTGGCAAATATTTTTTGGGTGAAAATTTGGGTGAAATTTCATCATGTGTTTGGCCATAGTATTTGGGAAATATATTTCACTTTTTTAGAAAAATATGATTTATATCCATAAGTTTTAAAAACTATCAAAACTAACCATAAGTTTGTATTACAAGCCAATTGAATCTTCGTTGCAACAATAACAAATAGTGTACATGACACTAGAGCAATGTGGTAGTTTGGAGTGAGTGCAACAAGCATCATTCCATACATCGTGAAGTAGACAAAGCACATGACTTTGTTACCCTGAGCCGATTGTTCATTATTTTCATCAACAACCATATCATCATTTAATATTCATTGAATATTTCATCACTACTTTGGTGTTCACATGAAAAACTATGTAATACGACACAAACAACTACTACAGAGGGTGTTTTTGTAAAAGATAAAAGTTTGGGGTAAAATTTCAATTTTCAAAAGATCCCAAATAATGAGATTTGGCCCAAATACTAGAAAAAACTAGTATTTGGGAATTTGGGATATTTGCCAAAAATATTTGCCAAATAATGGCAAATTGTATGGACAAACACTATTTGCCAAATTTTTTCCCAAATATTATTTAGGAAATCTATGGCCAAACGGGCCCTTAATTAATCTCAAAATTTTACATGTGGATCTTGATAGTGGGCCATATGAAATTTAGCTTCCATTTTGTTAGAGATTTTGTTGAAATTGAATTGTCTGTTTTTGAAACTTGAGAGTATTTTGATGATAAATTTACAAACTCTAATTCAAAACTTATAAAATTATAATCAAACATTAGCTTAGTATTAGAGAGATTGTAAAGCGTGCAAAGAAAGTCCCAAATTCATAGTTGATCAATGGATTAAGGAGCTACATAAAAGATATAAAATTACTAAAATTATTTGAGTGAAATCGTGTGGGGGAAATATTGTCCTTATCATATTAAAAATATTATTGAGTTGATTTAACCGAACAAATTATTTAGATAAAGGATATTTACTATTTGAGAAAAAGGTCAATCATATCAACAGATTTGAAGTTTAAGTAAGGTCAATCAATTTGAAGTTTAAGCTATATAATAGTATATATCAACAGATTTAAATTTCACGCAACATGATAGTATCTATCTATCTAATTATGATAGTAAATATCTATCTAATTTACTTGAATAGCAAAAGACTTTAACCTTAGAATTTTAAAATTACAAAAAAGTTGTCCTCATATTATTTCAAGATTTGTGTATAAGTATTTTAAAGCCCCCACGCTATTTATAATATAAAAAATACAATTGCATGGGAGTTGGTACCGTTGCTGTCATATATAATATAGTATAAAGTATATAAAAATAATAATAATATACTATATGATTGAAACGTGACAGAGAGAGGAAACAAATTGATATTATAAACAATTTTAGCAATAGGACAAAGTAAGAGTTTTAAGTTTTCGAGTCTCTTTAATCAGTATTTGGTTAAGAGTATATGTAAAATTTATTTTGGAACATATCTTACAAACAACCTTGAACTGTCTATTATTAAGCCTTTGGAGCCCAGAAACTAGTTACATGCCTCATTAACATAGATACCTAGCTATGATCGGTGTTTTCAAAGACGTTTAGGCATATCTTGAGGCGGAGCATATTAAAAATATTTTGGGGCGCAAATGAAAATGTAGATCTATAAAACGTATGTTAGGAGAATTTGAGACTTAAGTTCTGAATGCAAAAGCATAAGCTAGCCCTATGTATAAAAGTATAATTCCTAAGATTTTTGTGTAATTATTTATCAAGAACCGCTTCATTTTACACCCCGCCTCTTAAAACATTTATGATCAATTACTATAGAATCCAATCAAAGACTTAACTTTCAGAGGATCGATACAAACTGTACTATAATATAGTGAATTTTTATATATATAATGCAAAAGTATACGCATATCATTAATGTAATTTAACTTATTAGGAAAGTGGAGTTACTATATTACCATATAGTATACTACTAACTATAAGCCAATATTATGAGTCATGACTAGTTCATAAAAAAAAATTGGTTACGTTAGGAAGCCAACTGCCCATGTAAATAGTACTACTAGCATTATTTTAGGAATTTGATTTGAAGTATTCAACTTTTTTTTGCCCAAAACTTGTACTCACTACGAAAAACTCCAATACTGATAACTATAAAAAATATAAATAAAAATAACAAATTCTACTTGGTGATATATTAGCTTATGAAGCGAAAATTTAAGCATCTTTTTTTCCCCCAAAGAAATCAAGAGAATTATTTTAGGAACTTCTTGTTCTTTTTCTAGTAAAATCTAGTCACCCGACCTATATTAATCTTTGTTGGTGGGAGTTTGGATCGTTTGACATGAATTACTTCCCGTATATTTAAAATCTATTTTGTAATAGTTGATTTTTTCTTTTTATATATGATGGGTATGAATATATAAATTATAGTTTATAATAACAAAGAACGTTATCATCTAAAAATTAAAGAGCTAATTCGGGATCAATTTGAATTCAGTTAGATTTTAAAAAAGTTCGATTGAGCTCGATTCAATTCGTTGTTGCAACAAATTCAACTAAGCTAGCTCGACTCAAAATCAATTTTACAATCACTTCACATAAGAAATAGAGATCATCCGTAATATTGCAAACTACACGAGTCCATGTGTCATTAACATAAACATGTGGGGAGGTTTTTGTACATTTAAAAACTTGAAATTTAAAAGAAAAAAAGGGAAGGAGCTCAAATGGGGGTTTAGGGTTTAGTACTGTAATCCAGAACAAAAAATATGAATCTTCAATCTGCTTGTTCATTGCTTCAGCATGAATCTTCAATCCCCAATTTTTCTCAATTCCAGTTTCGCAATGTAAGTATTTTCTTCTCATTTCTCTGTGTATTTGATCTTTTTTTTTGTTTTAGGATTTTCGGTATCTGTATATATATACACTAGTAAATTTTATCAATTCTGTGTAGATTTCTGTGGTGCGGAAGAATCATGGTAGAAGAAGCTATGTTCGATTGGATAAAAGAACCCATTTGGTTCAGAATGATGTAAAATGTAAATTTTCTCGCTCTCTTTCCAATTTCCTCTGTTGGGTTTTGTGAAAGTTTGCTTTAAAGATAGAATTTTGGGTTGAAATTTTGATATTCATGTTTGTTTCCAATTTCCTCTTCTGGGTAACTCTACATTTCTTCAAAAGATAGTCTTTTGCTTTGTTTCCAATTTTCCTCTGTTGGGTTTTGTAAGTATTGCATTAAAGATAGAATTTTGGTTTGAAATTTAAACATCCAATTTTCATTCCAATTTCTTCTGTTGGGTTTTGTATATATTGTTTTATAAAAATAGTATTTTGGGTTGAAATTCAGGCATCTATGCTTTCTTTCCAATTTCCTCTTTGGGGTACCTCTATATTGCTTCAAAAGAAAGTCTTTGGCTTTGTTTCTAATTTCTGTTTTCGAGGATGTATGCATATGTTTACATTTCTTTAAATATGGCCTTGTTTCCTTTATTTTGCAGTTATTCCGTCACTGAAGAGGGAATTGATAGTGTGTGCCTCTAATTCCAGTCCTCCGGGGAAGTTGAATTATGATGGTGGGGAAAGTAGGGATGTGAGCAGAATCACCAGTAACGGGTCTGAACCATTTCGGGGTAAATCAGGTTCTGTTTCATTCCAAGGGATTACACACCAAATGGTTGAAGAAAGTAAGTTGGTGTCATCCCCTTTTGAGGAAAAAAGAGGCTCCTTTCTATGGGTTCTTGCTCCTATTGCATTGATCTCTTCTTTGGTGCTTCCTCGATTCTTCATTGTGGTTGCCGTTGATGACTTGATTAAGAATGCAACTCTTGCAGGTATATGAAAGTAGAGTAGGAGTTGGTTGTTACTTTCTATATGCTGTTTCTGTAACCATTAACTTGCTATGCGACTTCGGAAAAGATGATGTTTATTAACCTGGTGATTGGATATGTAAACTTGCAGAAGTGATATTAACTAATCATTACCTGTGAATGTTTGATGATATTGTGAGGACTGATTTAGTCCTTATTCTTAACATAATTCAGGATAATTCACTTTCAGTTTAATCAACAATTTATTTTAGTTTGTTATTAACAGAGAAGTCAGACAAGGTTAATGTTTTCAGCTAGAATATATATATTGATATTTGAGTTTTCAAGGGAGATTTACTCCGCCATGAACGGGGTCTGTCTGTCTTGGTATAATGCATTTAATTCTCTATGTTTTGTTAGCATTCATTTATTCTAGTCAATCATGGAGAGTAGAATCTAATGGTTCAGACAATTATAATGGGTAATTACATACACTCACACTAAACGCCCTTGTCTTATTTAAAAAAAAAAGATACACCCACACTAGATGAAACTTGAAGTATGCTTAAATGGGTGAAAAATAAGATTTAACGTCTTAGAAGATTCCCCTACTCTTATGAATTAATTTTTGTTTCAACTGAATGTTAGTAGTAGTAAAAAATGGTCAACTTTGAAGTGTACGTTAAAGGTGTTACTTTTGGATACCTGGATAGATTTTATGATAGTTTTCAATTGGCCAGCTAGGTTGATGTGTAGATAGTTTGTTTAAGCTGTTAAGCAACAACATTACAAATCTTATATAACAGTTTTATAGTCAATTTTCTCCCCCAAAAGTTTCTTGTTGGTCGAAACGGTTTACCATTTAATAGAATCTCATCCATTTTACCATTACTAGAATGTAGCATGTTATCAGATTTAAAGAACAAAAACTTTCCAAATTGTACGAGCTGTGAGATTGTGAAAATTATAGCTAGATGCACACGATTCAGCTGCACTTACACTTATTCATGTGAAAAATTACTGAAATCTACATCTGTCTATGCAGAAATTGTTTCTTCACTTTTCTCTGAGGTCATGTTTTACATTGGCCTTGCGACATATCTTCGGGTCACTGACAGCGTTCAGAAGCCATATCTACAATTCAGTGCAAAGAGATGGAGCCTCATAACTGGGCTTAAGGGATATATAACATCTGCTTTCTTTGTAATGGGGTTTAAGATTTTTGCCCCACTCTTCGCTCTTTATGTTACCTGGCCTTCACTTGGCTTGCCAGGCTTGGTTGCAGTGGCTCCTCTTTTGGTTGGCTGTTTGGTGCAGTATTTATTCGAGAGATTGCTTGACAGACACGGATCATCTTCTTGGCCCTTGGTGCCAATTATTTTTGAGGTATGCAAACTGCTAATTTTTTTCCTTTTCTTTTCGGGGTTAAGGAAAGTCAACATGGAACTGAGGATTTCAAATCTTTGCAGATTTATAGGATATATCAGTTGACGAGATCCGTCCATTTTGTGGAGAAGTTGATGTTTTCTATGAGCGGAGCTCCTGTCACGCCCGAGTTGTTTGACAGAAGTGGTGCATTGGTTGCTATGATAGTGACTTTCCAAGTTTTAGGAGTGATTTGCTTATGGTCCTTGCTTACATTTCTTCAAAGGCTCTTTCCTTCCAGACCTGTTTCTGAAAACTACTAATCTTTGTAGATGAAGATGTTGATCTTTTTTCTCTTTTGCTTTATAGAAACTTTGATTTGCATTAATTTAAATGATCTAGTGCAGTATCTAGTCCTACTTTTCTGAGCTAAATAATAGAGATATGCCTTAGCTTTCAGTTCATCAATTATGGTTTTATCCTGGTAAATTTAATTAGATGTGGCTGTTCGATAAATACGTTATCTGAATGACACTCCAGCATCAAGCAGCAGAACAAAAGTTCATATACAAATCTCTGATAGACACTTAAATCTGTCTCATACATGTTCAATTTGTCCTAAAAGCAAATTGCTCTGCACCATTTTAAGTTGTTAATGGAAAAGGTACAAGGTTATGGTTTGGATCAAAGAGACAAATGCACATGAAGATATAATTGCTACAAATCTGATCTTTCTGTATAATCTGTGGAATAATTCACTTTCCAAGAATAAGTCTTTAACCTAATCAAGCCAGGAGAAGGATTTTCTCAAGAAATTAAAAGAGGTGAAGGTTTACATTGGAGATCAACTTGAAAAACTTCACAAAACTCCTTGACTAAAGATTTATGAGTAATATCAATAAGTTGGACATCATTAATGTCCTGATGGTTTTCTGTACCACGGCCATTAGAGTGGGAGTGCTCCCTCAGCAATCCTTTTATGCTTCCAACTTGACGGTCACGAATCCCACATGGAACTATCTGTTGAAAGGGTGACAGATCTGTGGTGACATTCAGTGCCAGGCCATGATATGTGACCCAGTGAGATACTCGAATGCCAATTGCAGCTAATTTCCGCCCTCCTGAAAGAAGCCAGTGTTGGATCAAAATATTACATGCCTTCCTTCAGAAGTAAAAGGCGTAATAATAATACACCATACTTACGGTTGAGGGATACAAAAAGGAAGGACGAAAAGGTTCTTTGGTGAGGTGGGTGGAAGGAGGAGAATAACAATGTACTCTTGATTAGGACTCTAAAGACTGTTCTACCTCTCAAACTACGAAAATTAAAACAGTCAACCAAATAAGCCAAGTAAAGCAATTTTAGATAACGATGAAACAGTTCTATCTCCTTTAAAAAAGTCCATTCCTTATTTAATCCTCCCTCAAATCTTGCTTAGTTTGTTTGTTCGCCCAGGAAATACCTTTTATTCACTTCTTATTTCTCTCGAAAGCACCCAACCAACTATTTTTCTGTTTGACAAGGAGATATATAGAAAGTGTGCAGTTAAGCTACTTCTCAAAATTTAGTTTTTTTAAAAAAAGGAGCAACTTGTAAAGCTATCTCCAGAATTGTTCCTGGAATGGAACATGCAATTGGTAATAAGATTATTGGAGATAACTTCTGCGAGTTTCAGTCTGTATCAAGTATGCTTCAAAAAATTCATAAACGCTCTAGATGAATGGTAATAGACATTGACAAATAAGAAAGCTTTTATCTGAAGATTATCATTGTAAAACCTATAAAAGGTTTATTCCAAGTAAGAAAAGTAATCCCTTCAATACACAAATCCAGGTACAACTAAACTGTTGTTCAGTTTAATACTGTAACCAGATTTCAAATATGGCCGGATGCACTATGCAGGTCAAGTCACAAGTGCCATTCATATACCCCTAGGCACATGGGAAATCTTCAAACAAGAAATATCTTATGAACTATCACCTTACCAAAAGGTTTTCTAAAACCATAACGCCCAAGTCATTTTCAGAAATATCAGATAATACCACTTAAAGACTAATATGGCCAACCAAATGATATGGAGAATCAGTACTTACCAACCCAAACACCGGTTAGGCCATCAATTCTTGAAGCCTCTATAGAAAATGATGAAGAAAGAACTCGTATAATCACCTCCTCAAGGCTCCTGAGGTACCAATGAAGATCCATCTCATGATATCGAAGATTGATGATGGGGTACATAACTAGCTACAATTTCAGATAGAAGCATTATATGTCAGAAACGTAATAGGTCAAACAAACACATAAGTTATCCTAATCCCCCATACAAACAGCCACCCAATGAAGTATAACACAGCAGTCTTGTCAAAACCACATTTGATACGGGAATTTGTAGAATGTCTAGATAATCATAGCCCATCAAAATCTGGTTACTGATACATCTGACTAGACAACTTAGACTAGAAACATTGCAAGCCCTTGAACCAACGACATCAAGCATCGAGAACAACCTATATACTTGGCTTAGTAATCAACTATATCAAGATAGTTAAGGAAGTAGGCAGCAACAAGTGAAATCAGAAATGTACCTGACCAGGGCCATGGTAAGTAACTTCACCACCACGTTCTGTTCGATACAATTCAAAAGGAGCATTCTTTACATCAAAAAGTATATTCTCTTCAGAGCTACCAGTACCCAACGTATAAACCGGCTGATGCTGCAACACAATGAGTGTGTCAGCAAGATCCTCATCCCTTTCAATTTGTGCTTTCCTCTCATCGACAATAGTCTTTTGCCAGGACCACGCTTTAGCATATGGAACTAACTCTTTGTACATATCATAACAATCACAGCTAGAGTCAAACAGAGTTAATCTACTGAAAAACCTTACATTGCACAACAAGTGTTCGTCAAAATGTCAACAAGAAAATCTTACCATCTTTTGGCTTGACATCTTGTTAAAGTCGGGCTCTTGAGTATAGCTGTACTAGAATTATGCTTAATCTTTGATGGGTTTCCCAGTTTCCATGTCGGAATTGAACAGAACATCGAATTTGTGAAAACAACCATTTCTGCAATATATTGACTGTAAAAACCGATGAACCAAAACCAATTAATAACAAAAAATCCCAATTAAACAAAAATTAGGAGAGAAAAATGTAATCAAAAGATTAAAAAGATTGGATATTTGAAGAATCTGTAAGTGTTACCTTAATGGATCTGAACTGAACTCGCTGTTCTTTTAAGATTAAGAAAGATCACGGCTTCTTGTTCCCTCCGCTTGGATTTGTATACGAATTATTAAATTCATTTAATTAATTACTTTTCAATTTAGGTAGACGTTTTAATTTATTTGATCTATTTGACTTACCAAATTATTTTTAGAGTCTGTTTGATTGACTTAAAAGTTATCAAACATACTTTTTACATCAGTTTTAACTTTTGAAAAGTTTATCAAAGTTAAAGATAACTTAGAATAAATTTAGAATGACTTGAAAAAAGTTAAAAGTTAAAAGTAGGTAATTTCATATTTTTCATCTTGTGGTCTTAAACATGTAATGTGAAAAATTTAAATTTAATTAATGCGAATCATAATTGACCATGTGTAAAAACTAATTTTGTATAACCGAAACTATTTTTAGTTAACAAATAATGACATGGGTGAACTTTTTCTTGAAGATGATAATAGATGAACCAAAAGAGCAAAACGAATATAAATGTGTAAGTCCTCCCAATCAAACAAGCAACCGATGACCATCATAAAAGCAAGAGATATAGTAGACGTTTGGCCATAGAATTTACGGCTTAAATTTATAGTTTTGATTTGAAATTATAATTTATTCATGTAAATAAGCAAAAATTTTAATTCAATTTCAAACTTTTTAAAATGTATAATTTCAAGTTTGATTAGTGATTTCAATATTGAACTTCGTTTTTTTAACAACGTATGACGACAAATATTCTACTATAAAAGAAACATAGAAATATGTTATTTATTAATGTAGTACATCAAGATATTCCGATAGCTTATATTTTATATATAATAAGGTACAATGGAAAGATTTTTATAGTATTTAGTTATATTGTAACTATCTTGTTAGCTTTCAACCAAAATGAGTACTTCTTTTAAATAATAAATATGTTCTCATTCCTTTTGAATTTGTTAATCTGATTTTGATCTGACACATAGTTTACGAAAGTAAATTAAATTTTGAGAAAAAATATTAAGTGATACTTGAAGTTGTCCCAGATTTTCAAAAAGACACCTTAACTTTGCGTGCGTCCTATTACCCCACAAAACATTCAAAATCACAATAAATACACATTTTTTACACAATATTTCCACTTTGGACAAAAATATCCTTCGAATGTGCAATTTCTTAAAAACAAAAAGTGGGACCCATTATTGATGTATTCAAGGATGCTTTGGTAATTTTCCTATGAT